>NW_027069797.1:275257-283265 GCF_002906115.3 Quercus suber | reverse complement strand
ATGTTTGGTTTGTGGATCATTTTACGGAAAATATGAAATTCCTTACAAATTTCTGCTCCTGCATTACCCAGACAAACCTGTAACAATACAAAACTAATCATCCACTTCAACATCAACATTAATCATCCAAATTCAAGTACCTGCATTGCCTAGACATATCTGTAACAGTACAAAAATAATCATCCACTTCAACATCAAAAATCTATTTCCATAAATATACCCATAATATTAATATAAAAACAGTCACATTAATCGTTCACCATTGTCATTACACCTCCATGGTGTACAAAAATGATACCTACTCGTGGTATCTGAACAGTTCAAATACATAATTTGGGCAATTGTATTGTCCCAATAATACAAAATACTACAATATATACAAGGGTAGGTCAATACTAGTTCTACAACAAAAGTGAATTCCAAATGGAGAAAGCCCGATGAATAAGACGTGCATTGTTATGGAGAAAGTCCTTTTTTTTTTTTTTTGTGTTGAGAAAGTCTATAGATGCAAAAAAATTTTGATAAAATTTTTCATACTTGTTGATATAACAGAATGATAGTAATAAGTAAACAAGTAATGTTAGTGGTGGACTTAAATAAGAACTAGTAAAAACTTGTTAACTTAGTTGTCTATAAAAATGTTATGAAATTTTTTGTGTATGTAGCATTTTTTTTTTTAGAAGTAGTACATCCACAATATTTTCATAACAAATCCTAGATGTCAAATTATTTGACTATAATTTGAACCCACAATTGAAATTAATTTTTTGCCTGCCAATAATAACTAGTAACAACCTGTCACTTAAGATTTGTTGTGAAAATATTGTAGATATAACATTTCTCTTCTTCTTCTTTTTTCTTATTTTTCATTTGATAAAAAATAATTATTCTATATATTGACTAATATTTGGGTTTAATTAATACTATTATAATGAAAGAAATAACCCTATTGATTAAAATTTGGAGGTCTTTTTCTACTTGGAAGCATTAGACGGCCACCTAATTTGCATATAATTAATATTTATTTCTCTAGACCTATAGCCGCGTTTTTTGAAAACGCGGCTATAGGTAACGTCACTAAAGGGTGAATAAGCCGCGTTTATTATAAAACGCAGCTTCAGGTAATTCGACTGGACCTGTAGCCGCGTTTTTCAAAAATGCGGCTATAGCTAACCTTTAGCTGCGTTAGCTGTATTATAAAACGCGGCTAAATATTAGATATAGCTGCATTTTTTAGAAAACGCAACTATAGGTCCCCTTCAAAAAAATTATTCTACTGGACCTATAGCCGCGTTTTAAAAACGCAACTATAGGTTGGCTATATCCGCGTTTTTTTATAAACGCGGCTCGAAGTCTAGCCTGGAGCCGCGTTTTTCATAAATGCGGCTTAAAGCCCAACCTGTAGCCGTGTTTTACAAAAACGCGGCTAAAAAACGCGGCTTAAAACCGCGTTTTTTGTAGTGTAATAACTGGTTTACTCGGAAGCTTCCCTAAGGGTGTTTTTAAAAGCCAAAACTTGATTCTTATTCCTATAAGTATTGATGGTTGTTTCTCTAACTTTTGTTGAGTGCCTATATATTTTTTTATTGCCATTCATAAACAGTAGGTTACTTTACTTGCTTAATTTTCTTATAAATGTTAAAAATGCAACAAATTTTAGGCATTTATGCTTGAATTAACAATATTTATTACTAATGGGTTTGGTTCTTGTTACATCTAATGTTACTTTGATAAAGGGTACATGATCTCTGCTTTTTATAAATCACTATTATGTGGAATTTATAATTTTATTAAGCATCTGTTATAAATTAATCACATGCAAAATTTTACAACAATTGGATGTCATAACTATTAAGTCTATAAGCTTATTTGTTTAGTATATTTAGGAATACAAAAACACACACACACACAAAAAAAAACATTAAGCTTGTCATTAATTATTGAGTTTTTTTAAATAACTAATGACATTGATATTTGAAAAGTGTGATAAACTAATATTTGGTAAGTATAAGGGGAGACGAGACCACTCTAATCCCCAATACCATTTCAAATTTCAGTTATTATGTCCACACCTAATTTATTCCCATTCTCAACCTCTCTCCTTCACACTTTCTTTCTCACAATGTTTGATCCTTACTTTTGCACACCAAATTGACTAGCACGTGAGATTAAAGACATTGTAGCACTAAAGAAGGTGAGGACTTTGTTGAGTTCCATTGCCATATCAAACATACACATATCTATAAATGTATTTATTGTTCTCCAATATTATTTTTAATTTTGTCTATGCACTAGTTTTAGATATATAACTCTCAGTCCAATTCTTAAAAAATTGTAAACATAAAAAGGTAAGAATTTATTAATGAAGTTGAAAAATATCATGATCTACCATTCTTCTTTAATATATAGCAAACAAGGTGAACAATGTTGTAACTGGATAAGGTACATTGGAATATAGTACTAAAAATATATTTTATCAAAAAACAAAAGTTTTAAGAATCAAGAAAGTACTACATTCCATTAAAATTTGTTGCTCCCACCCACACACACACACAAAAAAAAAAAAAATGATCTACCATTCTTCTTTAATATATAGCAAACAAGGTGAGCAATGTTGTAACTGGATAAGGTACATTGGAATATAGTACTAAAAATATATTTTATCAAAAAACAAAAGTTTTAAGAATCAAGAAAGTACTACATTCCATTAAAATTTGTTGCTCCCACCCACTAAAAAAAAAAACCCAATTTAATGATTCCTGAATTTTTATAAATTGAGTTTTTTGTGTGTGGGAGCAAAAAAATTTAATGGAATATAGTACTTTCTTGATTCTTATAATTTTGTATATGAGCATAAGTGACTTACCCATTTGTTTCTCTTTTTCATTTCTTTTGTTTTTGAGAATTTTTTTTTGGACGCAATGACATAGTCATAAGTTGAAACCAAAAAAGAAAAGAAAAAAAAGAACTTGTGTTTATCCTTGAAAAGTAACACTTTTCTAGTCCTTTATAGAGTAGAGTTTATATAGATGAACTCTCTGAAGTGAACTTAACTTTAAGAGGAGCGAAGACATGGTCTAACTTAGAAGCTTTCTTAGGGGTATTCTAAAGCCAAAATTGAATTTTTGTTCTTGTGAGTATTAAAAGCTGTTTTTGCAAGATTATTCTTACGTATGTGATTTGTAAATTAGTTGTTGGTTTTCACTTAAATTAATGCATTTTTGTTAGATATATTATTGTCAAATGAATTGGGCTTAAGTTAAATTTAGTGTAAATTTTAAATTACATCACCCTATTAACTTTTATTAAATCACAATTTTGTTGAAACCATTGTTTGATTAAATATCTTTAGCAGGTTTATCATGCATGCAAAATTTCACAACAATTATTGTCATAAAATCTATAAGTTTATTTTTCATAGATTATTGAATTTGTAGTATCCAAATTCCAAATCAACTTGATATTTGTAATATCAAAATATTACATTATGGGAAAAAGCTATCAAATAGTATAATTTTGTAAAAGTTATTGTAAATGTAACTTGAATGCAATTCTTATCATATATTCATCTTTCCTTTATTAAAAAGTTGAAGGATATATCCTTGCTTGGGATATTAGGAAGATATTGGAAAAGACTTGGGATTACTTGACTCTTGAGAAAGCATCTTAATTATATGTTTAGCTTTTTTGTTGCTCCATTTGTGTCTCGAATGTTGTTGACCATGATGCTTATACTCAGGGGCAGCTTAATGCATTTGGGGATCCAAGGAGAGAACTAAATTGAGACATTTTATATATATATATATAAATATGATTTAAAAAAATTAATATTACTTAATTAATATTTTTTAGTGTAAATTGCAAATTACACCCCTAAGTTTGGGGTGATTGGATTTTACACTCTGAAATTTCAGAATTTGGATTTTATCCCTTGAAGTTTGGGGTGTTTGAATTTACACCCTGATGTTTCAAAACTTGGATTTTACGGAAAAAATTGGCTTTTGCTCTTTTAAAAAAAAATCCAACATTTTGCCCTTTTTCTCAAACTAATTAGGGAAATGTCTCTCTTTTGTAACTCGATTATGATAAATCGATTATTAAAAAAAAAAAATTTGGAGCCCTATAGCGGCATTTTTAAGTACCTATAGTGACGTTTTTAGGACCTATAGTGGCGTTTGTAACTCGACTCCATGAAATCGGGTTATAGGCAATTTTTTTTTTTTTTTTTTTTTACCTATAACTCGATTTCATAGAGGTCGAATTACAAAACGCTACTATAGGTTCTAAAAACGTCGCTATAGGCTCCTTAAAAACACCGTTATATGGCCTAACTCGATTTATCATAAATTGAGTTTCAAAATAGGAGCATTTCCCTAATTAATTTGGGAAATTAGGAAAAATGCTGGATTAAAAAAAAAAAAAAAAAAACAGCAAAAGCCCATTTTGTCTTGGATTTTACCCCCCTAAAGTTTAGGGTTGTTTGAATTTTACATTCCCAAATTCTAAAACTTTAGGTGTAAAATTCAAACACTCCAAAACTTTAGGAAATAAAATCCAAATGCTCCTAAAATATAAGAGGTAAAATCCAAATTCTAAAACATCAGGGTGTAAAAATCCAAACATCACCCAACTTCAAGGGGAAAATCTAAATTCTAAAACTGGTGTAAAAATCCAATCACCTTCAAACTTTAAGGGTGTAATTTGCAATTTACCCTATTTTTACTTAAATTCTATTCTTAGTAATTTTATATTCTTGTTCTACTTACATTTATTTTTTAATTGGTAATATAATATAAAAGCTTTTGGGGGTGGGGAGTTGGCCTGTTGTTCTTAAGATAGGTTTGTCCAGCAAAGACATCGCTTATCAATTCACCACTAACAATTCTCAAAATTGATCTTTTAAATTATTTACTAAAATACACTTTTGACATTTTAAAATGTCTGTTTGGGATCCACTTATTTTGCTGAAATTAAATTTTTTTGCTGAAAGTACTATAGATAAAGATAAAAGTTAGCTGAAATTATACAGTGAGACCCATAAATAGTATCAAAAAGTGTAATGGAGCGCATGAATAGTATCAAAAATAAGCTGAATAATAAAATAAGCTGACAAATTTTATCCATACCAAACACACACTAAGTTTAAAGTTATTCATTTTGAATCTTATAATTTATTTATTTACTCTTTATAACAAGTTGTTTTGTTATTTGTAACATAATTTGTGGTACCCATAATAGCTTAAAGCTACGTCTAAGTAGCTTTTACAATAAGACACTTGCCACATGTTACAAAAGGCTGCAGGTGTAAGATTTTATTTTTTGAAAAATATTGTTTCCAATTCACTAACCTTCATTATTTCTACACATATCCATAATAATATGAAAATGTCCATATTTTAATACATAAAATGGATGTATGAGAATCAATACCTTCGGGTCTGTTTGGTTGGAGGGGTGGAAAAGTGAGAGAATAGAAAATGAGGAAGAGATAGAAAAGTGGAAGATGGAAAACTCATTTGTTTGTTTGAGAAGAAAATGAGATGATGGAAAATGTAATTCAAAGTAATTTACTCTAATGCCCTTACTATATAAACTATTAAAACATTATAATTTTTATTATATTTCTACAAATATATTAAATACATTTATAACTTATAAGAACTAACTCTACTTATTTTTTAAATTACACAAATTATTTTCATAAAAAAACCCAAACACAAATTAAAAAATAAAATATATAGATTGG
Source organism: Quercus suber (assembly GCF_002906115.3). Classification (NCBI taxonomy): domain Eukaryota; kingdom Viridiplantae; phylum Streptophyta; class Magnoliopsida; order Fagales; family Fagaceae; genus Quercus; species Quercus suber. Next base: position 277,519 of record NW_027069797.1, on the reverse strand, counting down.
GTTTCATTAAAAAAAAAAAAAAACACGTTGTTCCATAAAAAAAAAAAAAAAAAAAAAAAAAAAAACAAAATAGGCGTTCACTGGGTTCACTTTCATCCTCTCTATACATTGAGCCAGGCTTAGAAAAACAAAACACGTTAATAATTTGTTCGGTACCCAAATGCAATAGTAATTATGACTCACTTGATTTGAATAGCAACTTTTAAGGGTATTTGTGTAATTCAATACTTGGTTTATCTTTTCTCCCCTTTTCTTCTCAGTTTCCTCCCAAACCGGGAGGATAAATATTTGTGGGCTCAGAGTGATTTTTTTTCATTATTTTCTTTCCCTCTTGCTTTCATTCCAAAACCAAATAAGGGAAAACATTATTTTCTTCCCTATTTTCTTTTCCTCCTTTTCCATCTTTCCCATTTTCATTCTAACCAAACGGAGCCATAAATTTCATTACTTCATTACCAAAATAACTTCAAGTTTTTATAATGAAATGAAAACCTTAATAGCTTCATCATTTGCTTTAATAAATATCTTTAGTAACCAGAATTTGTGGAAAAATTGGCTTTTGCCCTTTTTTTAAAAAATATAGCATTTTGCCATTTTTCTCAAACTAATTAGGGAAATGCCCCTAATTAGTCCTGTAGCGGTCTTTTTAAGTACCTATAGTGACGTTTTGTAACTCGACCTCTATGAAATCGAGTTATAGGCAATTTTTTATTTTTTATTTTTTTACCTATAACTCGATTTCATAGAAGTCGAATTACAAAACGCCACTATAGGTCCTAAAAATGTCGTTATAGGCTCTTTAAAAACGCCACTATATGGCCTAACTCGATTTATCATAAATCGAGTTTCAAAAGAGGGTCATTTCCTTAATTAGTTTGGAAAATGGGGCAAAATGCTGGATTGTTTTTTTAAAAAGGCCAAAAGCTCATTTTGTCCCAGAATTTTCTATTTGTCACCTAAAAGAAGTTAGAGTGAAGAATTTCGCCTCAAATAATTTATGTGTGAGAAAATTAAGGTCATATATGCCTCTGAACACGACCATTATTCACAGTTCAATAAAAAGCCATCATGAATATGATGAATAGGGAGAACTTTATATATGTTACCAATTTAAATGTAGACTGGGGTGTTGGACTTTCTAAAATAAAGCGTGAATCTTTTTTTTTTTTTTTTTGAGAGAAAAAGAAAGCATGAATCTAAAAAGGAATGCTTAAAATCAATTGAATATACTAAATAAACATGTCATATTTCAGGGCCTCTTACCATTCTAATTAATGATTATTACTCTATTACTAACTAATAAAGCATAGTTATGGAACTCCATATCTTATCATGTACTGCACAAGTTTGTTATGTAGATCTGACATATTCAACAAGAATGAACTTGCCATAAGAGATATACACAATTGCAATCATGATATGCTACAACAAGAAAAACAATCTCGTCTAAGTTAACTACTTTACACAAGAAAGTGAAGAACAAACAAAAAGTAGGTAAATCTGTATATAAGCAGACAATAATATGTTTTAGCATAACGATCTACAACCATAACGAAAAAGTTATTAATGGCTATATTCTTACTGACATAGACTATTCTTTCCTCTTTTTCTTTTTATTATTATTATTATTATTATTTTGAGAATTAACTATATACTAACCTAACGTTACAAAGTTGCTCTAGTAGGATTAGATACTATTAATTTTCAAATTTCAAGGATAAAGAAAGTACTTAGTATTCTAAAAAAAAAAAAAGTATTCTCAAAAAAAAAAAAAAGGATAAAGAAAGTAAAACCAAGGAAAAATATGATCCACACAACAATCAAACCTCACAAACTCCATCAAACACAACCCACAAAACCGACCAATTTCATGGTAATGGAAACTCACCCTACACAGTCACATTGCATGGCAAGTTGAGACAAGTCCCGATGACTCATGATTAAGCCATGACAATGCACCACTTGCACATCGTATTTTGTTGTTTCACTACTAACATACATAGACCGCAAACTGTGTCGCCACCATCCTCCACCCCAATTGGTATCAACTTAAGGCTGAATTGCTATTTTTATTGTTAGAGAGAAAAAAAAAATGGGAAAAAAAAGGATAAGGAAAAAAATTGAGTTATTTACTAAAAAATAGAAAGTGATGTGAATTAAACACACTTTTAAAAAGATGTAGTTTCAAAAAAAATTTACGTCCTTTTGAGCTTATTTGACATTGATTTAAATCTAAAACGGAATCAAACTTGGGGGATTAAA
>NW_027069797.1:269857-275067 GCF_002906115.3 Quercus suber | reverse complement strand
GCAGGGATTTGTAAGCCATCTTGTGACAATTTCCCCTTCTTTGGAAATTGTTTCTTCAGAAAAAAGGCTACTATAAATCATAGATAAAAAAGAGAGGTGGGTGGCCTATCACTTAAGAATCTAATCAAAACCCATGAAAATACCAAAAAAAGAAGAAGAAGCAAAATCCACATATAATCAACAAAACCTATACCAATATGAACAGATTGATATCAAAAAATAACCCAAACCCATCAAAATTTCAAAACCTAAATTTTGGGGAAATAACTAATCAAACAATAAAGGGGAAATAAAAATAAAAGCAAAATCCATATAAATCAACAAAACCTATACCAATATGAACAGATTGATATCCAAAGAATAACCTAAACCCATCAAAATTTCGAAACCTAAATTTTGGGGAAATAACTAATCAAACAATAAAGGGACATCGGAACAAACCGTAGTATTTGGGTGCGTGGGCGCCGACTCAGAACAATGCCGTGGCGGCTCCAGCGGCGGGGAGGAGCTCCGCTGGTCAGAGGAGAGGAGGCGTTGGTGCTGGTGCTGTTTTCTCCAGGGAAGGGCTTCTGAACACGTTCTGTTTGGTGATTTAGCTTTTATTTTGAGCTACAATCCTGTGTGATAGAGTATACTGAGGCCTCATTGAAAATATGACGTGGCAGCTTCTGATTGGTGGCGTAAATAGCCTCTTTTTTGCCAGCTCCGAACAGAACGTTTTCTCATCTTTTAAACCATTGCCGTAAGAGAATCTCACTTCACATGTTAATGGCTATCTTTGCAATGATATACTGTAAACGCAATGCATTACCAAAAAATATCTTTTAAACCATTGCCATAAGAGAATCTCACTTCACATGTTAATGGTGCAAGAAAAAGAGGGATTCTAGCATTTTGCCCTTATTTTTTAAAAAATTTAGCAATATATCCCTATTTTGAAATTATTTAGGTCCATATCTCTATTTTGAAACTCAATTTTCTCAAAATCGAGTTTTAATGTAAAACTCGATTTATAGAAAATCGAGTATGGGGCTATCAAATTTTAAAAAATAATAATAATAAATAGAACTCGAGTTCTTTGAATGAAACTCGAGTTCCACAAATCTTTTTTTTTTTTTTTTAAGTTTCCTTTGGCATAACTCGATTTTAAATTAATCGAGTTTTACATTGAAATTCAATTTTGAGAAAATTAAGTTTCAAAGAAGGGACATAAACCTAAATAGTTTCAAAACAAAAATATATTGCTAAATTTAAATAAATAAATAAATAAAAAGGTAAAATGCTAGAATTTCCCAAGAAAAAGAGATGGAACCTAGAGCACCTGACATACAAGGCAACTGACAAAAAAGCAGAGATGCTAAAGACAATTATAGCCAAGAAAAAGTACAAGCTCTCGTCTTCCTTGTTCTATTAATGTGCTCTTATAGTATTTTTATATACTGCTCATCACAAGGCACAGCTTTCTAGGACACTCAAGTCCGAAACCATGGCCATTTATAAACGTAGCCTCTCCCTTGTTTTGCTTGTTCTTCATGTTGTGCTAGCCAACGCAATGACTGATATATTGTGATGGTGCTCTCTCTCTCTCTCTCTCTCTCTCTGCAAAATTAATATAAAATATTAATCAGTACTAATAAATAAATACATAAATAAACAACTATATAATAATATAATTATTATACATAATATATATATATATATATATTGTATGTATTTTTCATATCTAATTAATTTTGTAAAGAAAAGAAATTTCTACACTAAAAACTAATTGGTATCTTGATCTGATAATAAAGAACCATCTTCAAAAGCATACGCTATAAATTGAAATTCTAGAAAAAAAAAAAAAAAATCTTTTACTCACTTGTTTGGTGTTTGCTATTTATACTTCATAGCAATCAGTTACTCAAGCCCACAAATCAGGCGGTAAATTAGCAAATGTAACTAACTAAAACAGTAAACAATCTAACGGCTAAAAGGAAATCTAATAAAATTACAACACGTGTCCATCTAACTGCCTGAATCACGTGCCAGAAACTGAAGCCTCATTTAACAATAGGACATCGGTTTTTCCTTTGTAATTGCTTCTTTCCTTCGACAGAAAACGATGTCGTTTTCTTCAATTGCTTCTTCAGACATTTTGCTTCAATTTCAACAAATTTACTTGCTATCGTGACGAAATACATGAAAAGTTGTATGTGTGCTTCACTGTCTTGATTGTTTTAAGAAATATTTGTAGAATTTAATGCTTGTTTTCTTTATTTTTCTATAAAAAAAAAAAAAGACACATACCGTTAGGACCACACAATAGTTATTACAGGGCTCGGTCCCTAACAGGTGAGAACCGTGACACATGCATTCAAAGTTCCACAATTATATTGTAGCTATCCAAACCAATTATCTTCACCCAAATAACAACAATAAACCTTAATCCCATAATTTCATTTCTCATAGAACTAGTCTGCACTCATGGTTATCACCTATAATCTTTTTTTACCATTTTATTTTGTTCGAAATTGTATTCTGCCTTTTTAATTAAAATATCATTTTTTACTACTGTAATTAATATGATTTTAAGATTTTCCTCTACTTTTTTTCATTCTCTTGACTAGAACACACAAATCCACAAGTATTTCTAGCTTCTGTATTAATAACTCCTATCTACACATGATCAAACCATCTTAATATCTTATGTGGCTTTTACTTATCTTTTCATCAATAAGGACCACTCTCTATCTTCAAATAGAAAATTATATTCCTACTTTATAGGATATGTTGTTAGTCCTTCAAATGGAAAATGTTATGTTTGAAATTGAAAGTCCCTACAATTGAAACTCAATGTTCTATTATACCATATTACAACTGGTCTTGTCACAGAATCTCAAACTCAAAATAATTGATTCTGTATTTTAAATTAAAGGGATAATTACAGTAAACCCACCTGAGGTTAGGCCCGTTTTCATTTTGCCTACCCGTGGTTCAAAACTTATCACTTTACCCACCTGAGGTCCCTTTCGTTATCACTTTACCCACCTGAAGTCCCTTCTGTTAGAGATCTGTTACCCACCTTTCCCTTTGCCGTTAAAAGAACACATTTTTAGAGAAAAACAAACATAACACGAATCAAAAAGTTAGGGTATGAATTTTTTTGAAAGAGCTTGGAGGGTTTTTAGAGTTGAGTTCAAGGGTATGGTTCTGTGTAATGATCTCTGTTGTGAAATAAATGGCCAAACCAAAATAAAAAAAAGAGAGGTATGAACACTCTTCACTCTTCAAACAACGACCCAACCCAGAACACATGGGTGGTTCATAATCGTTTTTCCCCTTCAACGACCCAACCCAGAACACTCTTCACTCATCAACATGATCTTTCCCTTCAACATGATCTTCAAACAATGACCCAACCCAGAACACCAACGGCCAAACAGCCAAACAACCAAACAGCAGCAACGACCCAACCCAGAACACATGATCAAAAAATTTTCAAACCCAGAACAGGGGCTTCTTGACGATATGATCGGGGCTTCTCGCACCCATCCCGTTGAGAGTTCTTGGACATCCAGTGGCCGGAAAAGCCTTGGCGGCTTGTAGTAACTCCGACGCGGTGGTTCTCGGCTTTGTTAAGGTGGGTTTCTCGTTAGGCTCAGTCTCCGATGCCGAGGTTACTCATGGACGAGGCTATCGTGACTCTAGGTCCACCGGTGTTATGGTGGGTAGCTCAACGATGGCGGAGATTGAGGCTCCGAGTCTGACAGTGGTGTCGCCGATCCTTGGTCGGTATCCATGGGTGGTTCATAATCGTTTTTCTCCTCTCTCAGACCTGGGTGATTGGGTTGTTGATGAGTTTGTGGAAGGGAAGATCATGTTGAAGTACAAAAGAGCCACCACCGGTGTAATACTTGTTTTAATTTCAAACAATTTGATTTGTAGTTGTTTGGAATTTTATTTCTTACATTCATATACATTTGTTTTTAATATCAAACCCTAACTTTTTGATTCGTGTTATGTTTGTTTTTCTCTAAAAATGTGTTATTCTAACGGCAAAGGAGAGGTGGGTAACAGATCTCTAACGGAAGAGACTTCAGGTGGGTAAAGTGATAACGGAAGGGACCTTAGGTGGGTAAAGTGATAAGTTTTGAACCACGGGTAGGCAAAGTGAAAACGGGCCTAACCTCAGGTGGGTTTACTGTAATTATCCCTAAATTAAAACAAAAAACAAAATCTTTAAGGCACTTGAAAGCAGCTGAGGCTATAAAACCACCATGTATGTCATATTTTCTTGCCCCACCAGCAATTTTCTCTTCAATCTCTTAAGTCTTTCACAATTTTAAACCTTAAGATTTTTTTTTTAATAAAAAAATTTAGAAAAATAAAGAAAACAAGCATTAAATTCTACAAATATTTCTTAAAACAATCAAGACAGTGAAGCACACATACAACTTTTCATGTATTTCGTCACGATAGCAAGTAAATTTGTTGAAATTGAAGCAAAATGTCTGAAGAAGCAATTGAAGAAAACGACATCGTTTTCTGTCGAAGGAAAGAAGCAATTACAAAGGAAAAACCGATGTCCTATTGTTAAATGAGGCTTCAGTTTCTGGCACGTGATTCAGGCAGTTAGATGGACACGTGTTGTAATTTTATTAGATTTCCTTTTAGCCGTTAGATTGTTTACTGTTTTAGTTAGTTACATTTGCTAATTTACCGCCTGATTTGTGGGCTTGAGTAACTGATTGCTATGAAGTATAAATAGCAAACACCAAACAAGTGAGTAAAAGATTTTTTTTTTTTTTTTCTAGAATTTCAATTTATAGCGTATGCTTTTGAAGATGGTTCTTTATTATCAGATCAAGATACCAATTAGTTTTTAGTGTAGAAATTTCTTTTCTTTACAAAATTAATTAGATATGAAAAATACATACAATATATATATATATATATATTATGTATAATAATTATATTATTATATAGTTGTTTATTTATGTATTTATTTATTAGTACTGATTAATATTTTATATTAATTTTGCAGAGAGAGAGAGAGAGAGAGAGAGAGCACCATCACAATATATCAGTCATTGCGTTGGCTAGCACAACATGAAGAACAAGCAAAACAAGGGAGAGGCTACGTTTATAAATGGCCATGGTTTCGGACTTGAGTGTCCTAGAAAGCTGTGCCTTGTGATGAGCAGTATATAAAAATACTATAAGAGCAC
>NW_027069797.1:259473-268929 GCF_002906115.3 Quercus suber | reverse complement strand
TGTACGCGCCCAATACCGAAACCCGTTGGGCTGGGCCTCACTTGGGCTCACAACTTATTTGTATGGTGGGCTTGGATTTCCTACTCTGGGTCGTTCTTCTCGCTGAGACCTAACGTTCTCTCTATTCCTTCCTCGTGGGTCTGGGTCACCTTCTCTCTTTGCTCACTCTCTGCATACACTCTTCTTACCGCCCATCCCCCTCTTCTTCTTAACACTTCCTGTATTTATAGTCCATAGTTAGTGGAGACGTCATAATTACTTGCCAGTAAGTGCAACTGGCGGTCCAGTATTAACGATCGTAAATGGGTGGTTAGGTGTGAGTGGGATGCGGTGAGGGTGGCGTTGGAACTTGGTTCCCACCCTCACGATAATTCTTGGCAGCGGTGCTTCTCTGAGATACTGCCGGGCAGGTAAAGGGCGGGTGTCCCGAGAGTAGTAGATTTATAGCTGTTCGGGGGGCCGTTGCCGAGAAATGATGAAAAGGCAAGGATTGGGCCTGCAACATGCGTGGCCCTGGGGTGGGGCGCCAAATAGAGGGAGACCGGCCTTATGGGCTATACTCCCAGGCCTGGGTCCAAAGCCTGATATAAGAAAAGGTGCGGGGGCCCGTACAGTTAGTATTTCTAGTATTATTCAAAAATAAAATCATACTCTTATTAAAGAGGTCCATCCCCTTAGCCATCCCTTTTCAATTCACAAATAATGCTACAAGCACAAACTATTTTATAATATTTTTACAAAATATTAATGTAGCCAACCTATTATTGGTTTTCATTTAGGCCCACCATCAATATCACTTTTTTATTTATTAATAATCATTCACCAAATCAACACAAACTATTTTATAACATTTTTACAAAATGTTGATGTGGTCAATCTCTTATTGGTTTTCATCTAGGCTCACCATTAATATTACTTTTTCATTTACTAATAATCATTCACCATATCAGGACAAACTATTTTATAACTTTTTTACAAAATGTTGATGTGGCTAACCTCTTATTGGTTTTTATCTAGGCCCATCATTAATATCACTTTTTCATTTACCAATAATCATTCACCACATTAGCAGTTTGTAAATTTTTTTGTAAAATAGTTTGTATCTTTAGCATTATTCTTCAATTCACTACCAGCAATTTTCAAAATTGATCATTTAAATAATTCGCTAAAGTATGCTTTTGTACCCTTTAAGTTTGGGATTATTTCATTTTGGCCTTTTACCTATTAATTAATTAATTAAATAATTATTTTATTTTGGCTCAAACAGTCGTTGCCTTGTTTGTAACATAATATGTGGTCTCCATTATAAACTTGGAGCCGTGTCTAAGTAGCTTTTACAAAGACACTTGCCAAACATTACAAAAGGCTACAACGTAAGGTTTCAAGTTTTATTACTTACATTACATTAAAAAGTAACTTTCAAGTTTTAACAATGATATGAAAACCTTAATAACTCCATCATTTGCTTTAATAAATATCTTTGGTGATAACAAATTGCTATTTGTCACCTAAGAAGAAGTTAGGGTGAAGATATTCACCTTAACTAATATATGTGCGAAAAGAAGTCAAATATGCCTCTGATCTCGACCATGATCACAGTTCAATGAAAAGCCACCATGAAAAGGACCTTCCGTTTATTTATATATGCTACTAATTTAAAGTATGACTAGGGGTGCTGGACTTTCTAAAATAAAGGTGATCTAAAAGAATGCTTAAAATCTAATAAATATATTTTCATAAAAAAATCAATTAAATTATACTAACTAAACATGGTCATGTTTAATTCAGGGTCTTTACCACTCTAATTTTTACTCCATTAAACTAACTAACAAAGAACAGTCATGGAACCCATATCTTATTCATGACAAGTTTGTTATGCAGATCTTACATATTCAGCAAGAATGAACTTGCCATAAGAAATATGCACAATTACAATCACGATATGCTACAACAAGAAAAACAATCTCACCTAAGTTCACATCTTTACACAACAAACACACAAAAGAAGCTAAATGATCTGTGTATCAATAACAAGCACCTGGAGCATGCATTTCAGCTCATTGAGTGATTCTCTTTTATGTCACAGTCATCCAGGAGCTTGTCAAAATCGGTGATATTCGGCTTGGTGCCTGGAGTAGAGCTGTAGTGAAAGGCGTTTTTACAAGTTACGTTCTTTAATTGGTCTGCAATCTTATTAGCCAGGCAAGCTGCATTGCTGTTCTCAGTGAAGTTGGCGAGATGTAGTGGCATCCTGTTACCATTAATCTCATCGAAGAGATTTTTTTTAGCTGTGGGTGTAAAAATTGAAATTGGTAGTAGTAAATTAGTAATAAAGTGAAGATAGAAAATTATACTCCTACTTTTATAGGATACGTTATAGTCTTCTAAATAGAAAATGTTATCTTTCAAATTGAAAGTCCCTACATGAACTATATCCCATATCACAACATTTTTTTCAAGGTAGAACAAACTGGTCTTGTCACTGTATTTGAAACTCGAAGTAATAGATTCAGTATTTTAAACTAAAAAACAAAATATTTAGGGCACTTGAAAGTAACGGAGACTATGAATAATAGTAATAATAATAAACCATGCACTATGTATGTCATATATTCTTGCCCCACCAACGTTTTTCTCTTCAATCACCTAATTCTTTCATAATTTTAAACTTTAGGATTTTGCTATAAACCCAATTTAAAAAAAAAAAAAAGAAGAATAAAGAAAACAAGCATTGGATTCTGCAAATATTTCTTAAAACAAGATAGTGAAGCAATCATGCAACTTTTCATGTATATCTTCAACGACAGCAAAGTAAATTAAACTATATATGAAAAATATACTATATATATATTATATTATATGCATAATAGTATATTACTATACAATTTATTTATTTATTTATTTATATATTTATTAATTAATATTTATATATTAATAGAGAGAGAGAGTACCATCGCAATCACTCATTGCGTTGCCTTGCAGTTGCACAACATGAAGAACAAGCAAAACAAGGCTAAGTTTAAGGATGGCCATGGTTTCAGACTTGAGTGTCCTATAGAGCTGTGCCTAGATGAGCAGTATATAAAAAATAAAAATACTATAACAAGATCACGTTAATAGGACAGAGAAGACAAGAACTTGTAACTTTTCTTAGCTATAATTGTCCTTAGAATCTCTGCTTTTTTTGTCAGTTTGCCGTGCATGTCAAGGTGCTCTAGGTTCCCTCTCTTTTTCTTGTACCAGTAACAAGTGAAGTTGGATTCTCTTACGGCGATAGTTTAAAAGATATTTTTGATAATGCATTGCAGCGCTTACAGTATATCATTGCAAAGATAGACATTTTAATGCGAAAATTCTCGCTTTGAAAATATTAATGGTTGCTGTTACAATAATACAATTACTTTGCCTTTTCAAAATTTTTACTCTTAAACTTTAATATCTCTGGCAAATTGGTTATTCGATTTGTTGCTGTCTATAAAATTGCTGATAAAGTTTAGAATTTTAGTGACAAAAAATTCAAGAGTGTTGCAGATTAATTATTTGACACTTTTTAGTGTTTTTAAGACATTCAATATTTAACCACCAAATATTATTGGTGCGATGGTCACTCTACAAGTATAAGTGCTTGTGGAGTATGGGAAGCAAGAATTGGGGTTCAAGTTTTCAGGAGGGAGCTTTATATACATATACACTTAAATTATATTAGAATATAAATTTTATTTTGTATAAAAAAAATAAATAAATAAAAATTCAAGATTTAAATATTTGTTTCCACGTTTTAACTATTAAATTAAAAAAATAAAAAAAATAAAAAACTATAACAAGATGAAAACTAGACTTTGAGATGAAAATGACAATTCACCCAAACGTAGAGGATGTAATTTATATTTTAGTAGGAAAAAAAATGATTGGCATGAATTTTATAAAAATATGTTGATAAATAAAAACATGTGTGCTCATACTTAATATCATCTTCAAAAAAAAATTTTAAAAAATTTATATATATATTAAAGGAAGCACACGTATACGTATGCATGTCAATGAATAGGAAACGATCTTAAAATAGAAAGAAAGGAATAACTTTAATCGAAGATCCTTTGGCTGTTATTTCTTGATTTGTCTTTAATTTCCTAATTATTATAATAATTAGTTGATTATGTGCATGTCGATGAATGGCAATGAATAGGAAACGATCTTAAATTTTAATTTCCTATTATTATATATATATATATTTAAAAAAAATTGTTTTTTTTTTTTTTTTTGTAGTATTAGTAAAAGATTCCTGCTTTACTAAAAGATTAAAGAGACATAAAAGTGAAACACAAAAAAAAGCAGATTAAAAAAAAAAATCATATTAAAGAGGCCTTCATGTAGCCATCCCTTATCAATTCACTACCAGCAATTTTCAAAATTGATCATTTAAATAATTCACTAAAGTATGCTTTTGTATCCTTTAAGTTTGGGATTATTTCATTTTGGACTTTTACCTATTAATTAATTAATTAAGTAATTATTTTATTTTGGCTCAAACAGTCGTTGCTTTGTTTGTAACATAATATGCGGTCTCCATTCTAACTTGGAGCCATGTCTAAGTAGCTTTTACAAAGACACTTATAACCACACATTACAAAAAGCTACAACGTAAGGTTTAATTCAAGTTTTATTACTTATACACTAGTCGTTAACTTGTGCGATGCATGGGAAAATTCAAAAAAATGTTCAAGAAATTCTTTTTTTATTGGCGTAAATGCACTTTTAGTCCCTACATTTTGACGTTTTTCCATTTTAGTCCCTACATTTTATTTTTTCTACTTTTAGTCCCTAAACCAATTAACGCGTTCCATTTTAGTCCTTGAAGCACTATTCCGTCAGCCAACTAACGGAGAAACTGACTTGAGCATTAAAATATTATTAAAAAAATTATTTAACATTTTTTAAATGCCAAAATTAAAAAAAAAAATTAATTACTCAATTTAAATTAAAAAAAATAAAAAAAAACAAACAAAAAAAATTATTTTCTTTCAAACAAAAAAATTTACTTTCTTTTAATTAAAATAAATTTTTTTATTCCAATTTTTTTTTTTTTCCAAAAGAACATATTCTTTTTTTGATGAACCCAGAAGAACATATTCATGTCTTTATGTTCTTCCCCGTCTATGATTCATATTCTTACTAAATACAAAAAACACAAATTCAAATTTAAACATTAACACAAGATCACAAACACAAAGAACACAATAACAAACATAAACCAATTAAAAAAAGTAATTAAAATTTTTTCTTTTTTTTTTCTTTTCATTATTTTCGGAAGAACAAAGTAACATGTTCTTCAGGAAAGAACATGACGGTTGCCCAGAAAATTAAACGTGCAAAAATTCATTCAAAATCCCTTTCCTCCACTGAATCCTCTAACAAATCAAACCCATAAACCTAGAAAAATAATAAAATTCACAGGAAAAAAACAAACCCAGAAATTTAAAATAAACACAGCAGCAACCTGAAACCACCAAACCCAATCAAATCTCATCTGCCCCTCTTTTCACTTTCATCCACTTCTCTTTTGTTCTCTCTAGACCATTCCCCAAAATCAAATCTCTCTATCTCTCTCTCTCTCTCCAAACCCAATCACTCTCTCTCTCTCTCTCTCTCTCTCTGTGGTGAGACCCAAATTCCCAATCGATCCGCAAATGCCGCCTTCGAACAACAAATCGATGATGATGAACACCAGGCCAGGAAGAATCAGCGGCAACTCCGATGAATCGAAGACGCCAGCTACTCCGATGATGATGAACAACCATGCCAGCGACGTTGCGGACTCAGATCTCATGGATCTCTTTGCCCAGTATGGTGTGCTTGATTGCGTCACCTCCTACTCTTCTCGCAGCTATGCTTTCGTCTTCTTCAAGCGAATCGAAGTCGCTAAGGCTGCCAAGGATACCTTACAAGGCGTCGATCTCCATGGCCACCCTATCAAGAGCGAATCGGACTCCGAGGCAGGGATTGGATCGAGTGGGGCCGACGCCGAGGAGGAGGAGTCAGGTTCGAAGATCGGGCGCTAGGAGCCAGGGTTGAGCGAAGTGGCGTTTTTGAGATCGTGTTCTTTGATTACTGGGTTGCTGGGTCTTTGAGATCATTTTCTTTTGGTTGCTGGGTTGCTGGGTTCTTTGATTCAGTGGGTTTCTATTATTTCTACAGTAACATTAAATTGAGTAATTAATTTTTTTTAATTTAATTACTCAATTTAAATGCCAAAAATTAAATGCCAAATTATTTAATTACTCAATTTAAATTAAAAATTAATTAACATGTTACTTTGTTCTTCTGAAAATAATGAAAAGAAAAAAAAAAGAAAAAATTTTAATTACTTTTTTTAATTAGTTTATGTTTGTTATTGTGTTCTTTGTGTTTGTGATCTTGTGTTAATGTTTAAATTTGAATTTGTGTTTTTTGTATTTAGTAAGAATATGAATCATAGATGGGGAACAACATAAAGACATGAATATGTTCTTCTGGGTTCATCAAAAAAAGAATATGTTCTTCTGGAAAAAAAAAATTTGGAATAAAAAAATTTATTTTAATTAAAAGAAAGTAAATTTTTTTGTTTGAAAGAAAATAATTTTTTTTGTTTATTTTTTTATTTTTTTAATTTAAATTGAGTAATTAATTCTTTTTTTTTTTAATTTTGGCATTTAAAAAATGTTAAATAATTTTTTTAATAATATTTTAATGCTCAAGTCAGTTTCTCCGTTAGTTGGCTGACGGAATAGTGCTTCAAGGACTAAAATGGAACGCGTTAATTGGTTTAGGGACTAAAAGTGGAAAAATAAAATGTAGGGACTAAAAGTGCATTTACGCCTTTTTTATTTAATTCACCTTCCTCTAGATTGATGAAAGCTATAAGATTAATTCCTAATATTCATGTACTTAAACAGCAAGTTTAAATGGTTAAATGTTGCAAGTTTGATGAATCCATAATCATAACCTTTAAAAATACTCCATTCCAAACTTACAAAAGTAAATTTATGAATCTTTACTCCTCCTTCAGCAAGCACAATCATTTTCCAATTAAATCTCCTTTCAAATAGTGTTTCTCATTATTGGTACATTTTGTAATTGGAAAAGAGATATGCAAGTCTAATGTTTAGTTCATATTACAAAGTTACATGCTACTTATAATTTGTTTCTAAATAATTGATGATTGATTTATTTAATGAGGCATGTTATATAAACTAATTCATTAAAAAAAAAATGTCAAATGTTTCTTGAAAATTTTATTGGTTGAAAACACAATCAATGCTATCTAACAAATTTCCACTTTGAATTCATTAAATTTTATTAAAATGCAAAACTCCATTTAAGACTAACAGGTATTTGCTAAATTATCTAGCCATGAAACTATATAAGTTGATGGTGTATATATTGTGTGTGGGAATATGGATATGCATACACAAAAACACACAAAATTAATATACAAATTCTGTATTCCTACTTCTCTATAAAATCTAAAAGGGAATAAAACCAACATCAAAGTTGAATAAAAATTGTATTTGAAAACATATTGTAAAAGATGTTTCTTATTAACTTATATCCCAAAATTTTAAGGAACATCTCAAGTAGTTTAGTAGCTAAACATAGCTTTTAGTAACTATAGCATTCAGCAAGAACTTTCAATATTTAGCCTAATTTTTACAATTTTTTTTAATAAGTAGCCTAATTTACATACATGACAGCTTAGCAACTAAGAGAAGACATCCACTAAAACTTCTATGGCATCATCAAACCCCAAACTTGTCAACATGCGATAATAGCCTTTGAGACATTTGTGACACTTGCTCTCAACCAATATGTTTCCTATTTCCTTTAGATTCAATTTTTCCACCATGTTCTATAATAAGTTACATACAATCATCATAAAACTCCTAATCATAACTTGAGGCAAGTTTTCCAAAACTCCATAGAACTCCACTTTATGGTTATCTTCCACGCTATCTATGTGTGGGAGTGCACCATTAGGTACATAAATCAATGGAAACATTCGTCTCTAGTCTAGAAAACAAAGTGTAAATAATTATCAGTTGAATCATATCCATGTAAAACAAATTTTGGATGCATGTTTGATTCAATAATTAACTCAAGAAAAAAAAATTAATAGGAGTTTCTTTGAATATATTATGTTGAAGGTATGACAATAAATAGAATCTATATAAGATTTCAGAGAAACTATTACGTATTTACAACTTAATATAATGGAAAACAGAAACCTTGAGATAGATGACATGTAGCTCATCATCTTTTTCTAATTCCCCTCACATCACCATTCACATCCAACAATCAATACGAATTGCAAAAACAAACATAGAAACTCATCAAATTTTCCCCACAAGTAAAACAATAGTACAAATACAAAATATGTTTGTCACTGAATCCTTAACATTGAAACAGTAAGCAACAAAAATTAATAAATCAGACAGAGCTTTGAAAAAGAGCATCAAGAACTCTCATTTCTACCTTCATGTTTGTGTATTGAATTGATATTAGTTGCATTGAAAACTATACATAAAATAAAAATCCATAAACAATTTCATCAAGAATAAGAAATTTTGTTATTTCAATTTCAACTAACAAATCAAATGGCAAAGCTATATGAAGGGAAGGAAAAGAATTGAAACAAAAACTTGCTAATAGACGACTTTGGATGTTCATGGCCTTCATGTTGGACTTAAGTGACGCAAGTTGGCTTCCTAACCAGTAAAAGTTTATAAAAGTTTCACACTATTACATTCCCAAATTCACCAAATTTGAAACAATATTCTAACTGCAAAATTTATGTACTAAAACCCCAATAACTTGCTCAAAATTTAAAATTTAAAAATTAACAAAATCAAAATTTCTTCATTTAAAAAAAACTTTTGGGTAAACTCTATAAAATAAGCAAATTTAAGAGGAAGAGAGAGATTTATTGTGCACAAAATCCATAAGAAACTCGAGCCTAAGGAACTTACAGCTAAAAATTATAAAATTGAAACCCAAAAAAAAAAGTAAAAATCTAATTCACCAAGCATAATACAATATTTAACTTCCCAACTAACATACAAGATATATAGTAGTACATTCTTTTGGAGCAAAAAAAAAAAAAAAAACATAAGCAAGAACAAAGGAGATCAAAAAAAAACTTCAAATGTAGTAATTAAATTAAGCTTACTACCAAAAAAAAGGAAAAAAAAAAAAAAAAAAAACAATGAATAAAGAATCATACGTGACCCTTGCTTAATGATGTACAACTACAAACATGAAAAACAAAATGCAAGCAATTGCAACGAAAGAAGAAGTTATTAAGGTATTCTTCTCATATGAATAATGGTGTGAGAGTTTCCAAATATGTTGGATTGAAATAGCCAATGAAAGTGAAATAGAATAGAATGTCATAGAAACAACTTAGTAGAAATAATATATAAC
>NW_027069797.1:212301-258756 GCF_002906115.3 Quercus suber | reverse complement strand
GGTTAGGGTATTTTTGGTAATATGAAAAAAGGAGGTGGGGCCTGGAAAGCTCCGGCCTCCGGGGAATGACTGTCTTTTTAAAAAAAAAAAAACCTGTGGCTGTGTAAAGGGAAAAAAAAAGAAAAAAAAAAATATATATATATTTTTGGTCTTTACATTTTACCTCTAATCTTATTTTAGTTTTTAAATTAATTTTGACTTAGTCTATATGATAAATGAGTACATTGTGCACATTAAATACTGGATAATTAATAAAATAATAATAAATATTTTTATTTGACTCTTAAAAAATGACACATCATAATTTTAATTAAAAAAATAAAAACAAATACATTTTGATTTTTCAATTTTAGTTTAATTGAAAAAAAAAAATTAATGAAAATAAAAAAAAAATTAATTTTCAATTTTAAAGATTGAGGAAAAAATTTATAGCAAGTTTTTTTAAACTTTCTTGGCAAACAAACACATCATAAAAATTAAATATAGACACAAATTTGAAACCCACAACTTTTCTTAAAAATTCATGTTTTGTTTGGAGTGTTTCTTCTGAACGATTAGCTTAGATTAATGGGTTTGGAGCCCTGTAGTGGGTTTTGCTAATTTCAATTATTAGCCGCATTGCTCTCTCTTTTGTATTTCAGTATTCAATTAACACTTCATTTCCTATTTGTGTCCTTTTGCGAGAGGGAAATTGGTCTGACCACAGGCTCAAGTTCAAGGCCATGTCAACTTTAATGGCGAGGAGTTTTAGCTATCTCCTCTGTATGAGCCATCGACATCTACATCAGCTACAAGTTATGTACATCAAGTTAAGGTATACTTAAATTTTATTTTCTATGTATATTAAAATTTTTTCGGGTTAATTCTTCTTTGTTTTTTTATTTGGGTATTGAGTTAATGGTCAATTTTTTGTATTTTTAGTTGTTGCCGTTAGCTTAGAGAAAAGCTCAAAAATTAGGGTAAGGAAAATTACCCCAATCTATGATTATTTTTATTAGGCTTATACCAAGTTGAGGTTATACAACTTTAGGGAGATAAGAGGAAGAATGTTTCCATTTCCTTGTGCATGCTGGCACTGTGAAGAACGAACATATCAAGATTCATTGTTTTTGAATAGCTGCAGCCTGCGGGTCAATTTCTATATGTGATTTACATTATTCTTGTCACGCTATAGTGGATAGTTTATGATCTAAACCTTAGACTATAGCCATAATACATGTGACTTTGTTATATGTACGTCTATCTTCTGTGTCAATTTGGCAGTTCTGCTACTTGCTGAGTTGTGTGGGAGGGTCATTATGGATTGTAAAGAAGCTTTTATCCATACCTTAATCAATAATACTAATTTCCTGTTTTATATAGATGATTGTGCATTGATTGGATGTATTTAAATGTCTAATTGATTTAATTGTCAATGAAACTACATACGTTAATCAATTGTCACGTAATTAGGTATTGCCACATTCAACTATGATAAATTGATAATAGAACAGAGAAACTAACAAAAAGGTCTAGAGTTGTTCAAACAAGAGATGAACACCATGCTTATGCTTCCAAGTACGTTTTTGTGGAGCAAAGGTTCTTAAATCTTAAGTATTACAACATTAAAATCTCATTGGTACTATGAAGTATGCATGTTGCATTTACCATTAGTCTATGGACACTCTCATCCATTAATCAACGATCAATGTATGTGCCCACCTAATTACCTGGAAACCATCATTCTGTAGCTTTGCTCTGCATATTAGTCTTCAAACAAGTAAGCCACAATAGTTTAAATTCTTGGTCATGAATGAGCTACTCAATCTTCTAAGCTATCATTTGGATGACGTTTTTTATATTATTATTACTAAATCCTTACCAAATTTGAACTCTTTTTTATTTTATTTTTTAAAGATGATTACAAAGTTATTTAATTTTTAATTTAATTTATTTATTTTTATAGTTTTGGATATTTCCAAAACCAGTGGCAACTCCAGGATTATTTTCTAGAGGGGTCAATAGTGTTGGAACTAGAAATTTGTTGTGGGAGTTAAAAATAAATTGATTTTTTTTTTTTTTGTATATACAACTTTCATATTATATACAATAATCTAAAATAGTATTCTAAATATTATATACAATATAGCCTAACAAAATTATTAATAGTTTAAAGATTGGTAAGATAACTACCATAGAATGCATAAATAAATATAATTAACTAACTAATCATATATTTTGTCAAGTTAATAATAATTTATTATATTTAATATCAATTGTATAAAAATATATGATAAAAAAGAATAGTAAAACACCTGGAAGTAGAATTGGGAGTCAACATGAAACTAAGAAAAAATAATAATTGATATAAGTTTTTGCTTTTGAAATGTATTTATTTATTTTCTAGAGAGAATGTTTATTTAATTATTTATTTTTAATGAATGAGCAATTTTAAGAGTAGTGTTACTAACACAACACTTTCATAGCAAAATGTAGGTAGCAAGTTGTTAAAGGTATGTAAAAAAATGATGTAAGTTGTGGGTCTAGATAAAAACCAGTTACAACTTGCCACTTAATTTTTATTGTAAATTTATTGTCACAAATATTGGGAAAGTAGCACTAAGATGATCATATTCAAGTTCATTCCAGCAGGTTTTAAACAAAATTTAAATTTAGGATGTTCAATTTTTTAGTTTTGGAGGTAAAACAAATATATATATATATATTAAAAAAAAAATTGGACAGTTCAGGGGTTCATTTGAACCCCCTGGGTTGGCTATAGCGCCGCCCCTATCCAAAACATAAGGTTATGGTCCTTATGAATGATAAATAGGAAGTTACTTAGTTGTGTAACATAAAAAATAAACAAATAAATTAATGCAGTTGCATCATGTGTCCGGTTGAGAAGATAGAGCCTAGTCCCAAATCATATGATTTAATTCCACATCCTCCATTTATGTATTTTAATAAAATTATGGGTTTTCATAAATAAATAAAATTATGGGCACATCATCCTTATCATATATACTTATTAAAAAAAAAAGCTAAGGTTTTTATTTGTTTTTCATTTTTGTTTTGCTTTTAAATATATCCGTGGACATATTAGAGAATGGATTACGGTGGGTTGGTTGTATGTGATGAGGACCAATTCTACTTGCCAGTGAAAGCAAGAAAGAATCAGAGTCATCAATAAAAAATCAAAACGTGGTAATTCTAAGCAGGTTTGATGTCCTTAATTTTGTCATCATTGTCAATGTTTTTGGTGACTATTTTGGTTGTTTGTGGTGAAAAAAAAAAATGTTTTCATATAATTTGGTTTTTGACTCCCTGTAAGTTAATATTTATGCATAGTGAGTTTGCACATCCTACATGTTTTATACAATGTCTTAGAGACATGGGGTTTATTGCTATTATGATTTCTTTTTTGGGTTTCATTTCTTTCCTTCAGATAGATACGATATGAAAGAGATTATACAAGTCAAAGATTCAGTAGTTTTGTAGATAACTATGATTAAACCCCTACATAAAAAATTAAAAAAAAAAAATTCAAGCATGAGATTTAATGTTATTTGTGTGTACAATATGCATTCTAGGAAAAATAAGGTATACTTGAATTCACAAAACATTTTAAGAAGATTTTTAAATTACTACAAAACAAATGTGCACTAAATAATATTGAAGATAGCATAG
Source organism: Quercus suber (assembly GCF_002906115.3). Taxonomy (NCBI): domain Eukaryota; kingdom Viridiplantae; phylum Streptophyta; class Magnoliopsida; order Fagales; family Fagaceae; genus Quercus; species Quercus suber. Next base: position 255,087 of record NW_027069797.1, on the reverse strand, counting down.
TAATTTCTAGCTTTCAGGGATGGAGATTAAGACTACATGATAAAATGTAAAGACCAAAAATATATATATATTTTTTTTTTTCTTTTTTTTTCCCTTTACACAGCCACAGGTTTTTTTTTTTTTAAAAAGACAGTCATTCCCCGGAGGCCGGAGCTTTCCAGGCCCCACCTCCTTTTTTCATATTACCAAAAATACCCTAACCACCTTTCCCTTCTCTCTCACACCCACCCTCATACACCGACACACAATCAGAATCACACAGAGTCACACACTCTCTCTCTCTATCTCATAGCAACGTAAGCCTGGTCTGCTTGTAAGATTGAGCTCTCAAATTTGCGTATTTGGGTAAGTGTTTTTATTGCCTAGAGTTCTTTTTTTTTTTTTTTTACCATATTTGGCATTAATTTTACAAGGGTTGGATTCTAGTGATGCTTGTAATTTGCAAAAGTTTGGTCTTGATATTTCATTCATTGAAATTCATTAAATTTTGAAAATCCTGCCAATTTAAACAAAAAGAAAGAAAGTAAATGGTTATGTTATAGCTGCTAAGGGAATTTTGGGGCAGAAAAAGAAAAATGAAAGTTGTATTTTTCAATCAGTGAGGGCTAGTGGTGATTTGATTGACAGTGTTTTGGCAACCTTGGTAGAGACACAAAGTTGTTCCTGATCCTTTCTATGGGCTTTAAAATGAGAGACAATTATAGATATTGCTGATTCTGGTTTTTACAACTTTTTAGAGTAAGCTGGTATGCAATTCATAACATAAGACATAAGATATGATCTTGAGATTTTACTTCTTGAAATGATTTTCATGCTAATTTTTAAGAAATTGAAAGGTTTTTCTTTAGTTGCATTACCTATAAATTTCACTTGACACTGTTTTTTCCTGTCAATCTTGTGTGAACTATTTTATTGTAATTTGTCAGTACTTGGGTAGTTGGTCACTGTTATTGGGTCAGATTTTAACCAAAACATGGTCTGAAAATTTTTATTTTTCTGGAAATTGCCAATGTTCTTTAGGCCAAATGGCACCTCCAAAACCCATATAAGTATGGGTGGTGAGTGAGGTTGGGGGTCCAAATCCCTTTGGGTGTACGAGTAACTTACCAAGAAAAACAAATAGTAATAGAAAAAAAAAAATCTGGAAATTTTTATCTGGTTTTCATATTTCAAATTGAATTGGAATTTATTAAACTTGTCTTGAAGCTGGAAGTTCCTGAGCCTTTCCACTTCTCAGTATCAAATTAAAAAGGGAAAAAGAGAAAAGGGTCTAATTGCTTCTCCTTCGGCAGTTAGGAAAGCAGCACCTGGATCTGAATTTTTGTGGAATCAGTTATTCTGTAGAAGTTTTAAATGGGCACAAAAAGCTCATGCCAAAGGGGATGTTTCAGAGGCATTCTCTCGATGTCACTGATATTCTGCATCCTGATGGTCAAAACTTGCTTGCCTTTCCTGTTCATCTACCAGATCATCCTGGGAGAATTCTCCATAAGGGGGGGCAAGGTGTTGACCATGAGGTTTATAGCTAAATCCAAAATGTATTTAGTTTATATATTATTTTATTTTAGAATTACATTTATGATTTTGGATACCATGCGAGTGGAGTGATGGAGTAAAAATCTAAATTTTGATATGCTTGGAATACATACAAGTTAACTTTAATTTGTTTTCATGGTAGATTGGAAAAGATGTTGCCACACAATACGTTTTAGGTTGGGATTGGATGGCTCCTATAAGGTGACTATGTTTTTTACCTTTGATCATGGTTAATTTTTTTCCATATGATATTGTTATCTCTAGTTTCTTGCTGGAAAATGAAAGACAGTAGATGCGTATTGATAAGAAATTATTTGAAATTTCCTGTCAGAACCAAAACGAGACAGGTTTCTACAGATATTTGAAACATATTTTTAGTGAATAGTTTCAGTGTGATAAATCATTGAGAGATCAGTTATTCAGTGGAGAATTATTTGGTTGAAAATGGGTCACAGCTATAAGAATAATTCTTATGTAGTTTTTTTTATTATTTTTTTTATTGATAAGTAATGCAATTCTTATTGATATAAAAAATAGGGTTGCCCAAGTATACATGGAATATACAATAGGGGACTATACAATCAATTATGCAAAGTACACGAGTCTATCAAATCAATAACAGAACATAAAGATGCAATTCTTATTGATATAAAAAATAGGGTTGCCCAAGTATACATGGAATATACAATAGGGGACTATACAATCAATTATGCAAAGTACACGAGTCTATCAAATCAATAACAGAACATAAAGATAGACTAGGCAAAACTGACATCCAATCCAACAAAGTTCTAAAGATAATGAATTTTATGCGACACAAAATCTTGTTAATTGAGTTTGACCTGGAAGAACAAAATATAGACATACAATATACTGTGGATTCATCAAATACATATAATGTTTTATCCTTCAAAATTCCAAGCTTTTTTTCATTTCATTGGTCCTTATATGAGTAGATATCAGCTTCAGGACAGTTTTCCATTTCTAATTAGATGCTTGATCTTTGTAATTTTCATTAATAATTGTTGTTGTATGTCTTGCATACTTCCCTTGTAAATGGGTTGCACCTCTGCTATTTAATATATTATTTACTGAAGAAAAGGGTTTTGAAAGGGAAAGTCATGTGATGCCGGAACTTCTATATGCATCCTCCCATGATAAAGAAGGGAAATTCCATGGACATGCACTTCTTATTGTGTCTTTTGCATCTAAGAATGTGCTTTTCTCTTATTGTAACCTATCCATATGTTCTCTTGACAGTTGAATGAACCATATATTCATAGAATATATCAAAGAAAAATAATTCTGTTTCTAAGTACTTGACATTTGTACAATTACAGGGATAGGAACACTGGCATATGGGATGAGGTGTCTGTATCAATAACTGGGGTGAGCTGTATTGCATAACTTCCTTCCATAACAATAGATATGTGATAAACCATCATGTTAATGATATTTGGAACTTTTAAATGAATGCACTAGTGTAAGATTAATGGTACCCTCATAAGCTGTCAATATGCATGGTTATGAAACATTTAGTATAGATTTTTTCTATAGTTCCTTATAAACTTTTATTCGTAGTCATTCCATTCTTTCTGAATTAGAATTTCAATATTTAATGGGGCTATTGTTTCGTTGGGAGAATTGTTCTATTTATTTTGTAATCATATAATTTTGATACTGATGCTTTATTATTTGATGCAGCGAGTGAAAATAATTGATCCCCACTTGGTTTCATTGTTTTTTGACGAGTACAAGAGGGTGTATTTGCATGCTACAACAGAGTTAGAAAATAGAAGTGCCTGGGTTGCTGTGTGTTCTTTGATTATCCAAGTAACAATGGGAGTTGAGGGAAACATTTGTTTAGTACAGCATCTTTAGACTCAAAACTTGTCATTCCTTGCTGGATCACATATGCTATATACATTTCCTGAGGTCAGTGATAGCATTCATTCTTATGAGAATTTTGAGAAGAATAGTCTTCTTTCAGCTTGCCTCTTTCTTAAGCAATTCAAAATTTAGGATACTCTTCTTTTGCTAAGAAGTTACCAACCATTAAAAGCAAACTTCATAGTATATCTAGCACAATATTAAGTCTTTGCCCCCACATTGAAAATCTAAAAACAAGGTTAGACCGGCTTGGAAATAAAGTTTAGGAACTAGGCTATGGGACCTATCTACGTCCTTCTTCCCAATTGAGGTGAAGAAGACTTGTCGACTTATTCTAGCATCTTATGCGACCTTCAATATTTATCATAGAAGTCTGATTATTAATAACCCTGTCTCTTTTGGTGTTAATACGTTCCTCCTAATGCTTCTGACACTTGGTATACCCTCTTTTTTACTCAAGTACTTGTTCTTCTTTTTTCAGCTAAAGGATTCTACTCATTAAATATGCTCTTAGGTCTTATCTATGATGTATAGAATTTACTGTGGTGATAGAGAGAGAGAGAGAGAGAGAGAGAGAGAGAGAGAGAGGTGTTCAAGTTACACTTGATGTAATTCCACAAGAGTTACACCTTTTTATAGTAATTGATTTTCATAAGATCCAAGTGTGAAAAAGACACCACTTAACATGTCATTAATATAGAGTTATTAATTGCCACATTAGCTAACTTTCCTAAAAAGACCCACCCACTTTCACTGTACCTAACACTTAATCTTTTTCCATTTAAAAAAAAAAAATTAGTGAAGGAAAATGATATTTTCATAATATTGTTCATACTTCCATAACTATCTCTCACATATTGAATTTCTCATAGATTTTGCGGTTGAGGGAGGTTATTACACAAATAATAAAAAGAAATTAGAAAATTAGTAATTATTTAGTAATCCATTAACGATGATCCCTCCCCCCACTGTCTCTGATCATAACAGTACCAGTTAGTCAATCTCATTCTATGGAATTGTAACATGGGATCCTTACTAAGGCAGAGCACTTTTGCACATTTAATATTGCATGTCCATGTAGTAAATCGTGTAAAGAAATAAAGGCAATGAGAGAGATTTATCAAAATTAAACACAAAATCACATCATCAACAAAGTCTTGACTAAGTAACAATAATTAGCTACAGTTTTCAGTATCCAAAGAGGATGAAACACAGCAAAATTAAATAGGGACACAAGTGCAACTCAGGTTGAATTAAGGTTTTATTTTATTTTATTTGTGTAATAACCTTCCTCAATAGCAAAATCTACCAGAAATTCAATATGTGAGAGATAGTTATTGATATTGTACATTACCATTAAAGAAAGGTGGAACCATAAAAGACCCTCTCCTCCCCCAAGTAAAAAAATTGCGCCCAAGGAATATATAGCCTTAATTACTTATCCGTGCCTTGAATTATATAAAATGATATCTAGAGATGTGTAATTTCTGATTACTGAGCATTTGGAGCATCTGATTATTATGGATTCAAATATCCTCAATTCTCATTAGGAGGTTGAACCAAGGACTTATGGAAGTTGGGGTAGCCCAGTCCCCATGGGTGTTTTTATCTAGTTTTAGGCTCTCTATACTTCTATTGTAGGTTATAATGGAATGAATTTGCAGCTTTTCTTCTACAGTCCTGACTTATGGTGGCCGAATGGTTTGGGAAAACACTCCTTGTAAAATGTTCATATTACTGTTGATATAAAGGGATATGGAGAATCTAATGCTTGGAGCCATTGAAAAAAGAAAAATTGAGAGCCATATTGATAGTGCCATGGGTTGAAGGTATTGCTTTGTATGCCTTCTAGAACATTTTACATAGGTTTTTATTTTGATATTATGATATGTAGTCTATAAATTTTAATTTACAGGTTGTTCAAGGTCAACGGACAGCCTATCTTTATCCATGGTGGTAATTGGATATTGTCAGATGGATTACTATGTCTTTCAAGGGAACATTATGAAACAAACATCAAGTTTCATGCAGATATGAATTTTAATATGATCTGCTATTGGGGTGGTGGATTGGCTGAGAGGCCAGAATATTATCACTATTGTGATATATATGGACGGTGATCTCTCTCTCTCTCTCTCTCTCTCTCTCTCTCTCTCTCTCCTATGTGTGTGTGATCAATTATAGAGGGTGTATGGAAAATAGAAATAGAAATTTAGAACAAACAACCACACAGGGAACATAGAGATAGAGACTTACATGGTTCAGCTTTGGACATATGTCCAGAGGTGGGCATTGAGGGGAAAAATTTACTAACAAAGGTGACTACAATAGTGGCACAAAACTAAATTCCAGATACACCCAACGAGCTCTTTTTTAATAATAACGAATATTATGGCTACAAAGTTGGTTTGGTGACTTTTTGTGGAGGCTACCCAACCAAATACGATTGGCAATACTACTTGCTTTCTCGTACACAACAAGAAGATGAAAAACAAACCATACCAAATTTAGCAACTGTTCTTAGTGCCACATCGAGAGAAAAAGTAAGGAAAGTGAGAAGTTGATGGACATAGTTGGGTCTAAACCATTTGGCTTAAGCTTTTGGGTTTGAGTGGTACCCCAATATATATCAAAAGGTACCTCAATATATTTCTATAGGCTCTTGGTGGACCTCAGGGACACTTCTCAACCCAAAAATTTGGTATTAGAGTTATGGTTCAACTTTTGGTTTGAAATTTTGGACAAGTGTTATTTATCAAAAAAAAAATTATGAGTAAGTGTCTTGGTTTTGATGTGGTTGGTGTGAATTTGGTTATTGCTGCATTTGATGCAACTCTTGTATGCACACTCTGGATTTGCTAAAGACTCACACGCAATGGGAAGCTAAGTTGATGTGGTAGAGGCTCACATGGGAGGGGGAGGTCTATTGTTAGTGCATGTGTGTGGGTTGAGTCCCATATTAAAAAAAGTAAAGAAAGTGAAGAGTTGATATATATAGTTGGGTGCAAAACCTATTGGATGAAGCTTTTGAGATAGAATGATGTCCCTATATGTATATCAATGAGAGGTTGGTGGGTTAGTAAAATTGGGACAAATCTTGGAACATCAAAGTTTTTAGATTCACCAAAATTTGTATGCTTTATATTGAGGGTATTGTCACAGGATGCTTGTAGCATAAGATGCTGGGAATGCCAAGAAAGTGTTGTAGAGAGTTTTATAACTGATAAAAGCTTTTTAAATTACAGATTCTTCTAAAAGCTTAAGCTATAGGGAATAGTAAATTTAAACATTTAACCACATACTTCTAGTACTGTTACATATGGGCTCAAACTTCCGTTTATAAGGGGAAGCCCAAGACAGGAGATTTTAATTGGGAGGTTGAGCGGAGGAGTAGGGATTGAACTTAAAACCTCCCACTCAGATACCATGTTAAATTACCAATTATCCTAAAAGTTTAAGCGATTGGGATATGGTAAATTTAATCATTTAACCACGTACTTCCAACAAAGCTAACAACTATAATTTGCAATTCTTTCCTAAGAATGATGGTGTTCTTGTAACCATATAAATTGATGATATGTTAATCACTGAAATCAGTCCGAATATGAAAGTTACCATAAATTGTGGCATTGTTGGTTTTTATAATGCTTTTNGCTTTATCTGCAGTGTCAAAAGATCCTAGCCAATATTTTGATGGTACACGTGTTTACATCCAAGGATCCTTGTGGGATGGATTTGCAAATGTAAGGGGGGCTTCACTGATGGCCCTTATGAAATCCAAAATCCTGAAGCATTTTTTAGGAATGATTTTTACAGCCATGGATTCAGTGCTGAGGTTGGTTCTGTTGGGATAGCTGTTGCAGATACTATCAGAGCAACAATGTCTCAAGAAGGCTGGCAGATTCCTTTGTTTAAGCAACTTCCTAGTGGGTACTAGGAAGAAGTTCCAAACCCCATATGGGAATAACATAAACACACTCCCTATTCAAAGCCAAAAAAAGGTGTTGATCAGATTGAACTTCATGGAACCCCAAAGGATCTTGATGATTTTTATTTAGAGGTAAATCAAAATTTTCTCTAGCTATTCTAGATGCCTATTGCTTTTTTTTTTTTTTTGGTGGTGACCTAACTTGAAATGATCATCAAGCTTAACTGGCTAACTACATTCAATTTAGAGCTCTGTTGGAGGGCTGGACTTCCCGTAAATTCACTAGTCCTGATTTGGAAGGCACAGAACCCTTGGACTGGTCTTAGTGATCAGTTAAATGATCATCTCCTACACCAATTGGCAGGTTTCTATGGCTGTCGCTGTGCTGCAGAACTAATCCATGTCCTGCTGAATCTGGCTACATATTTTATAGAGGTAATTTCTACACTAGTAAGAGTTATAATTTATGAGTTTGGATTGGATTTTGAAATTCAATGAATATTTAATATCTGATGAAATGTTTTCATAGGACACATATTGAGCCTGAATAATCTTTTGAATTCAACAAATAAATTTGATATATTTTTTTTGACAGAGCAAAATAAAACCTTTGTAAAAAAAATCTAGCAAAAATGCTCATAGCTGATTTTCTTTTTGTTTTTGTATGTGTGGTTTGACAAGACCAGGGGGTGGCTGAAATGCTTAAATTTGTGTTTCTTAAACCAAATAATATTTCAAAAGGGAGCACATACGAAACTAATGCATTTTACTCAAAGTCATTCTTCGTACTTGATACTATTTAAAATGATACCATGCATCAAGAGACTTCGCAATTGTTTTCTGATCCTGCCATCAGCAAGTTGTCAATACTACGTCTGAGGAACTATCTAACATAGCTATTGAAGCCTCAGTCTGGGATCTAGAAGGAACATTTCCGTACTACAAAGTTTTTGAAAATCTCTCTGCTCCGGCCAAATAACAGTACCCATAGTTGAGATGAAGTATCCAGAGTCTAAAAACCCAAAGCTTGTCTACTTCCTTCTTCTCAAACACTACCACACATCAGACTATGGTATTTTATCTAGGAACTTTTACTGGTTGCATCTATTTGGTGGAGATTACAAGCTGCTGGAGCCATACGGAATGAAAAAAATAACCCTCGAGATTACATCCAAGGTTTTCATCAAAGGGTTCACCTATAATACCAGACAACTCGACCGCTAGATTTCTTCCTGTTCATTACTCAGACAACTGTTTCTTGCTGGTGTCTAGCAAGGTTATTCCCATTAAGATCACTTTTAAGGGCCCTCCAGGTGTCATGCTCTGAGTTTCACTTATGGCTGGAATGACCATGACTGTCCATTGAGCTAGGTAAAGAATACTCTTTTAATGTTTGTTTGCAACCTTGCGGAAGTATAAAATCTATTGAGGTCAAGTTTTACAGAGGAAATCATTATCACAAGTTCCCGAAATGCTGGAAATTAATTTCCAACTCTTACATACTTAATTGTCCTTTTTTGCATTGAGAAACATTTTTTACTTAAGTTTCACCAGTAATACTCGGAATGAAGCAGCTAAATAAATTGAGAGAACCTTCTATATTTCTGCCAATGTTATTTAGTTCTTCTTAGGTGAAATACCTTCAAATTTTTAATATATGGTGTTGACTCCGTTTGTAAATAATTTGCAGATATGGACCTTTTTATCACTTGCTTGCTTTTTATGTGTGTGCTTTCTCAGTACTTTATGTCTTGCTTAAGGGAGTGATGGAATGAAAGAAAGATTCAGAGAGGAAGGTTGTTTAGTTTGTTTATGAGTGATGAGTGAAAGAAATGCATATGAATTTAGTTTGTTTAGCAAACTGGGAATTGGACTTTGAATTTGGATGCTTTGAAATCTAAAGTATAAAATTCTATATAATTTTTTAATTGTCCTTTTTTGTTGACATAAACAATAGAAATCAATATTAGAAATTTCAAAAGTAAAATTTTGAGTAAATTCCAACTCAAAATTCATCATCCAAATGTAACACAAGAGATAAAGTTGGCAAGGAAATGTTACTATGAAGATTTAACTCTAAGTTGGCAAGGAAGCATAAATGCCTTGCTTGCTTCTTTTGTTCATTCTTTCTTTTGTTTTCTTTTGTGTTGGAGAAAGTATTTCAATAGTAAAATTTTGAGTAATTTCCAACTCAAAATTCATCATCTAAATGTAACATAGGAGATAAAATTTCATTGTGTATAACCTAGATAGCATAAAGAAATCTCATAAATGAATGAGAAAATTTAATGTTAGTATGGACATGTTTGGAAACACAAAAGAAAGACAGAAAAAAGAAAAGAAAAAAGAAGAAGAAGGAAGTAAGAAATGTTACTATGAAGATTTAAGTCTAAGTTGGCAAGGAAGCATAAATGTCTTGCTTGCTTGCTTCTTTTGTTCCTTCTTTCTTTTGTTTTCTTTTAAGTTGGAGAAAGTATTTCTTCTTTGATACAATAAGGTATATCTTCTTTGGCACAATAGCATGATAATCCTATAAATATAGTAGAAGCTAATAAAGTGTTTTCATATGAACTTAGCCTTAAGAAAATTGATACATAAAATAATTTGGAAGCTTCCCAAGGTGTGTTTTGAAGTCAAAATTGGATTCTTCTTCTTGTAAGTTTTAATAGTTTCTTTTGTAAATTTGTTCATATGTATGTGTGTTTTTGTATTGATATTCATAAACAGTAGGTTACTTTGCTTATTTAAAATTTGTCATATAAATGTTAAACGTAGTAAGATTATATTGCACTTGTTGCTATATTTTTATGAGATATATTACTCTAAATGGTTTAGTTTATGTTACATTTGATGCAATTTTGATAAATAGTAGTATATCACTCAAATTTTTTATATAAATCATTAATTTTTTCAATTACATTTTTATTTAATATTTATTACAGGTGAATAACACACCAAAATTTCAAAATAATTAGTTGCCATTTCTTGTTAAATTTATACGGTAGCCGTTTACTATTTAAGAATGCAAAAAACTATAATTGCTCTTCATAGATTAGTGAGCTTTTCATGTCTAATCACCTTGATATTCAAAAAGAATAATAGAGCACCTTAATATTTGGTAAGCATGTTAGTTGGAGAGAGAAATCTAGTCTAACAGTGGAATTAACAAACTATTTTTATGGAAAAAAAAGTATTGAGGAATATAACTTCAGTAAAAGTTATCAAGAAGTCTAACTCAAACCAATCTCTATCAAATATTTGTTTTGTACTTTATTAGTACTAAAATAGTTTACATTTGATCTCAAACATTACCAAACATTTTCCCACCCTTTTTATCACATGTGGGGAAGAGAGGAGTTGAAAATAAATTCTTTTCATGAAGAACACCTATCAGTACCACCAAGCTAAAAAACTCTTGGCAAAATATTATTATACATAAATGTAAGGGAGTGATAGGCTCAGCATTAAAAAATAAAATTGTTAAATGAAAAAAAAAAAAAAAAAAAAAAAAAAAAAAAAACATGTTGCAGAACCAAATTCGCATGAGGTTTAAAGCTCTAAAAGGCTTTACTCTTTCATTTTTGTATCCTCATGCCACTTTTATGATGTTTAGTGTTTTCAATAAAAGTATTATTACCTTAAAAAAAAAAGAAAAAATCTCCCGGAGTTTTTGTTGGACTAGCTTTGTTGTTATGAGTTTTTGTTGGACTAGCTTTGTTGTTATGAGTTGTAACGGGTAACCTAGGTTAAGTAAAAACTTGCATAAAGAAATAACAATATATAAATATGAAGGCAAACTTAGTTGTATTATTTACTTTTGTATTGAATAAAGGTAAACATAGATATGTGTTAGATGATTTTAAATAAATGATAACGAAGACGTTGACAAGAGAAAAAAAAGAGTAAAAAGCAAATTATATTTTTCTAATAACAAGAATGGAGGATCAATTAAAAAAAAAATAGTTTGAATTTTTGTTATACAAGCATTGTTACTATTTTATTTCAAACTTTTAGAAGCATTCCGATTATTCTTAAAAAAATCACGTTTATTTTTAATGAAATCAAGTAAAGTAATTCCTCTTTACACAATACTTTTATGCTTTCCCAAAAAATAAAATTCACTTTAATTTTTAATGAAAATCAATAAAAAGAATTCCAATCAATACAGTAGTTTTTAGGCCTTTCACTGTTCACATTAAAAAAATAAAAAATACCCAGTAGCGAACAAAAATAAATAGCCACGGGCCAAACCCAAGCCCAAAGCCCTTAAACTTTAAAGAACATTCACGATCAAACTCCAACCAGCTGTGCTGAGTCACGCCCAATTCCCTCTTTTTATTTATTTATTTTTAACTTTTTTACATTCAATTCTAATTCATTCAGAGCCATAAAAAACAAAATTGCTGCCATATATATTATATTCAACTCAAAAAAGCAGCAATTCTTGTCACGCTCTCTCTCTCTCTCGCTGTCTCTCGGTTTTTTTTTTTTGGATTCACCCGGCCCTTTCTTTCTACGTATTATTATTTATGCCCTTTTTTCTTATTATTATTTATTTATTTTTATAAACAATAAAGAAATTTGATGATGATGATGATATGTGTGTGATTGTTTGCATGTGGTCATACAATTAAATAAATAAAGAAGATAGATTAGATTAGATGGAGCAGCAGCAGCAGGGGATTCAGCATTTTTGCCATCCAGAGCATCCCTTGCTCTTCAATCCTGATGACGACAGAGGTGGACTTCGTTGTTGGGGGTGCCAAGAATTAGTTGATGGTCCGTACTACTGCTGTTTCGAATCAGGATACCAGCATTGGTTAGACACCATTCATCATAAATCATGTGCAGAACTGCCCCTTGGGTTGCACCATCCCTTGCACCCAATCCATCCTCTTATTCTCTCTCCCTATCAGATAGATTATGGCAAACACATTCAATTCAGCAATTGCGTACTCTGCAAAGAATCTCGCAACCAATACACTTATCGCTGTTCCCGCTGCGACTTCAACCTTCACATCAAATGCACTTCTTTACCACTCATCATGGAAGCTGAATTCCACGACCACCCATTGACCCCCATTTGGAAGTTGTTCACGTTCACTTGCGACATTTGCGGCAAAGAAGGCAAAGGTACGCCCTACCAGTGTCATCTATGCAGTTTCTGGGTTCATGAAAGATGTGCTTCTTTCCCACGCATAGTCAAAGTTGTGCGTCACAAGCACCTCCTCCACCTCACCCATTCTTCTCTTCAATTCCATCCATCCGACTCTCGATTTTGTCAAATCTGTGTTGAAAAGGTGGATACACACTATGGGCTTTACTATTGCTCCAGATGTGATTTTGCTGCCCACCTTGATTGTGCTCTGGGAAACAAGGAGAACATAAATTTGCATGAATTTAAAGATGAGGATGAAGTTTCAGAGCACGATGAATTGGTTGACTCAGCAACTTACGAAGTCAAAAAATTCAATGTGGGGAAGGACGGAATTCAAATAGCTGCAGAATTAAAACACTTCAGTCATGACCATGACTTAAAGCTTACTGACGAGGTTATGAGTAACCAGAAATGCGATGGCTGTGTAAGAGACATTTTCCCCCCGTTTTATAGTTGTGTAGAGTGTAGCTTTTTTCTACATGAATCTTGTGCTAATTTACCCAAAAAAAAGCGACACCCACTTCATCAACACCCACTAACCCTCTTCCCAAAGACACCTTATGCGAAAAAGGATTTTTGGTGTTATGCATGTAAACGTGATGGCAATGGCTTCAACTATAGTTGTGTGCCATGCGGATTTAGTCTTGATATTCCATGTAGTTTGATCTCAGACATTCTTACCCACCCTGGTCATGAGCATCGACTTATTCTCTCTAGTATTAAATCTGGACAGAATTGCAGTTGTTGTGATTCAAATATTTACCCAATATTTCGTTGCACCACCTGTGCATTTGCCTTGGACTTCAAATGTGCTACACTACCACATACCACAAGACATGGGCAACATGAACATGCCTTCACTCTCAGTTACACTGCTGAAGATGACTCTGGTGAATATTACTGTGATATTTGTGAAGAAGAACGAGTTTCAAAGCATTGGTTTTACTATTGTGTAGATTGTAGTTATCCTGCTCATCCCAAATGTATTCTTAGAAAATACCCAAATTACAAGTTTGGAGGTACTTACACAGTTGTCTATCACCCACACCCCCTTACTTTCATTGAAGAAACTAAAGACCACCCTCAATGTAACAAATGTAAACGTTCTTGCGAAGAGTTGATCTATCAATGTGCTCAATGTAATTTGTACATCCACATGAATTGTTTATAAAATGGACAAATGTGATATTAATTTTTCATTTTATACTAGACTTAGCCCACAGAAATTCTGGTGCATGGAATTCATCAAATAACAGTGCAATAATTATTTTTAATGCTCTTTATTGGCATCATAGTTCAAATACGATATAAATACATTGTACCAACTTACAAATTGTTTGCGTGTGGTTGTATCCTGCCTTGTCCACTTCTGCCAGAAACAACATGCTTGTAGGTGATAGGAATTTTTAGTTTTCAGTATGGTAGTACATTGTTTAGCAATGGAAGTTGAATTTCAGTGTGGAACATACAGTTCAGGGATGATGAACACACTGGAACTAAAAGGCATACTGCTGGTATCTCTTATCAAGCGTGTATGACTACTTTTCCCTCTATTTTCTATTTCTATGCAATTCTTATTGCATTCATTTTTCTTGAGCTCCTATTAATTGTCTATGTTTTCTTCTTCTCCATTACGGGGTGCTCATTATTTTGAAGAGGGAAATGAGCAATTTGACTCATAACATGAATGCAAAGATTCAACAACATTTCAAGTTAGTATAGATTTACATGTTTATCAACATTTTTTATATCATTAGTTTTAGTCATTGATATTATTACTATTATTTTTATTTCTAAGAAAGCTCAATTATGCATGATTTAATTATCATTGATGGTGAGGTTCTTTTCTTTTGTGTTTTCTCAACTTAAACTTTATACTTCGTCCTAGTAAGAATATTGGCCTAGTATTTTAATATGAAGGCACAACATGTACTTTGTAAATGTTGATGTTAAGAACATGGTGATTTGAGGAGCAGTAATTGTTAATAACATGGCTGATTGAGTTTTATAGTCTAATTGAATATACAAGATATTTTTTAAAATCTTTTTGGGCAAAGAAACTAAAAATCTTGTCTGATAAGTTCAGGGCTCAGTTTAGAAAATGTTACTCAGACCTTTCCTGGTTTGAAGAATGTCATTGTTACATAATAATAATACTTCTAATATTTTGAGGGAAAAATAATTTTCTGCGACTTACCCGTGTCCTTGTGTTCAAAAAGTCATGCTTTTGGTTTTTTTCCCCTACTTAATTTTTAAGCATTCTGGTACTGTCCCATTGTGTTATTATTATTAATATTTTAATAATGCTATGTGATGTGCCTGTTCTGATCTAATAACTCAGTCCTCTTTTTCATTGCCAAATTCATATGTTATTTGGTTTTAGTCTCCTAATGACTAGATGGTGAGGTGCTTTTCTTATCCTCTCAACATAAATTATATATGTCATCTCTGTAAGAATTTTGGTCTATTATCTTAACTGAAGGTACACCAATTACTTTGTAAATGTTGATGTTAAGAACATGGTGATTTGGGAGAAGTAATTGTTAATAACTTGGCTGGTTGAGTTATCTAATATAATTGAGTGTACTCTTAGCTAATCTTTGAAAACCTTGTTGGGCATAGAGACTACTTCAAATCCTGTTTGATATGTTCAAGGCTTAGTTTACAGAATGTTAGTTGGACTTTTCTTGCTTTGAAGAACGTCAATTACATGGGACTTATAAAATTTAAGGGCCTCTAATTATTACGCTTCTAAAGTTTTTGTTCTATAACATCCATTGTTTATGCCCTTGTTGATAATACTTGTAGAAATTTTTGTTCAATTATAGAGGTTGGCAAGTGTCATGTCTATAGTATACACTCATGGTTATGTTATAGCGGTTGGATTACTTTAATTTGGGGCAGAAAAAGAAATTGGAGGCTGTATTTTTCAATCAGCCAGGGCTAACGGTGATTTAATTGACAGTGTTTTGGCCACCTAGGTGGGGGAACAAAGTTGTTCTTGATCCTTTTTTTAGGCTGCAAAACTAGGCAATAATAGATATTGCTGATTCTAGGCCAGAGGTACACATTCTTGTTTTTTACAACTTTTAAGAGTTAGCTGGAATGCAATTCATGGACATGAAATATGATTATTAAGATTTTATGCTAGCTGAAATAATTTTCATGCCAAATTTTTAAGAAATTGTAAGATCTTCCTTTTGTTGCATTCCATATAAATTTAACTTGACCATGCCTTTGCCTTTTCCTACCAACCTTGTGTATTAGCTATTTTCTTGTTGGGTAGTTGGTCGTTGTTTTGGTCTGGTTTTAACCAAAAATGATCTGATGAATTTAATTTTTCTTGAAATTGCCAATGGCCTTTGGGCCAAATGGCACCTTCAACACCCATATAAGTATGGGTAGTGGGGAGGTTGAGGGTCCGAATCCCCTTGGTGTGCAAGTAACTTACCAAGAAAAAAAATGAAGTAATAGATAATAAAATTAAAAAAAAAAAATTGGAAATTGTTATCTGATTTTGACATTTCAAATTGAGTTGTAATTTATCAAACTTGTCTTGAAGCTGGCAGTTCCTAAGCCTTTCTACTTTTCAATCTCGAATTTGATCCTCCCTCACCTACCACCCCCCACCCCCCCGGCCCACAAAAAAAAAAAAAAAAAAAAAAAAAAAAAAAAAAAAAAGAAAAAGAAAAGAGAAGGATGCTAGATGCATATTGATATGAACATTATCAGGTCCGTGTAGACAACCAAAATGAGACAGGTAACTGCTTATGGGTGTTTGAAACATTTTTTTGTGTAAATAGTGTCAGTGTGATAATTCATTGAGAGATCAGTTATACAATGGAGAATGTTTTGGTTGAAAATGGGCAACACTTTTAAGAATAATGATTATGTAGTTTATGTTGCTTTTTCATGGCGACCTTTGCGGCATAGAAGACAAAGTAATGCCCTATTTGTGTAATCCGTGCGGTTTCTGGATTCATAGAAGATGTACTCTTTTCCCATGCAAAGTCAAAGTTGTGCGTCACAAGAACCTCCTCCACCTCACCCATTCTTCTCTTGAATTCCATCAATCCGACTCTCAAATCTGTGTTCAAAAGGTGGAAACAGTACCGGCTTTACTATTGCTTCAGATGTGATTTTGCTGCCCACGTTAATTTTTCCATGAGAAACAGGGAGGACATAAATTTGCAGGAATTTAAAGATGAGGATGAAGTTTAAGAGCTCGATGAATCGGTTGACTTGGCAACTTACAAAGTCAAAAAATTCAATGTGGGGGAGGATGGAACTCAGATAGCTGCAGAAATAATTGATCACTTCAGTCATGAGCATGACTTAAAGCTTACCAAAATGCTTCTAAATAACCAAAAATGTAATGGGTGCATAAGAACCATCCTCCCTCCGTTTTATAGTTGCGTAAAGTGCAGCTTCTTTCTTCATGAATCTTGTGCTAATTTACCAAAAAAAAAAAGCGACACCACCTCATCAACACCCACTAACCCTGCTCCCAATGAAACCAAGTAAGGATTTTATGTGTTATGCTTGTGATCGTAATTGCAATGGCTTCACCTATTGGTGTGTGACATGCTATTTTACACTTGATGTTCAATGTAGTATGATCTCAAAAATCCTTACCCACCCTGGTCATGATCACAAACTTATTCTCTCTAGTGTTAAATCTTCTCAAAATTGCAGTTGTTGTGATTCTAGAACTTACTTAATATTCCGTTGTACCACTTGTGCATTCGATTTGGACTTTAGATGTGCTAAACTACCACATTCTACAAGATACAAACAACATCAGCATCCCTTCACTTTTAGTTATAGAGCTGAAGATAATTTTGGTGAATATTATTGTGATATTTGTGAAGAAAAACGGGACTCAAAGTGTTGGTTTTATTTGTGAGGATTGCAATTATCCTGCTCATCCAAATTGTATTATTGGGAAATACCCAAATTACAAGTTTGGAGGTGCTTACACATTTGACTGTCACTCACACCCTTTTACTTTTGTTGAGGAAACTAAAGACCGCCCTCAATGTAACAAATGTAATGGTTCTTGTAAAGAGTTGATCTATCAATATGCTCAGTGCAATTTCTACATCCACAAGGGTTGTTTATAAAAAGCACTAATGTGATGTTAATTTTTATTTTATACTAGATGTAGTCCACGTAAGATTTGGTGGGTGGAATTCATCAAATGACAATGAAGTAATTCTTTTCAATGCTCTTTCTAGGCATCATGGTTCAAGTACAATGTAAATACACTGTACCAACTCATGCTTGTTTGTGTGTGGTTGTACCCTGCCTTGTCCACTTCTGTTAGAAACAATAAGCTTGTTGATAATAAGAATTTTCAGTTTTCAATGTTTTATGGTAGTACATTGTTTTAGCAATGGAAGTTGGATTTTAGTGTAGGACATAAAGTTCAAGGTTGATGAACAAATATTGGAACTAAAAGGCAAAATTCTGGTATCTCTTATCAGCTGTGTATGACTACTTTTCCCTCTATTTTCTATTTTATTGCAATTCCGATTGCATTCATTTTTCTTGAGCTCACATTAATTGTCTATGTCTTCTTCTTCTGCATTAGGTGAGCATCCATTATTTTGAAGAGGGAAATGAGCAATTAGAGTCAAAACATGAATGCAAAGATTCAATAGCATTTTCAGCTATTATAGATTTATATGTTTATCAGCATCTTTTATGTCATTAGTTTTAGTCACTGATATTAGTACTTTACTGTTATTTCTATGAAAGCTCAATTATGCATGATTTAATTATCATTGATGGTGAGGTTCTTTTCTTTTGTGTTTCTCAACATAAATTTTATACATCATCTTAGTAAGAATATTGGCCTGGTATTTAATATGAAGGCACAACATGTACTTTCTAAATGTTGATGTTAAGAACATGGCGATTTGGGAGCAGTAATTGTTAATAACCTGGTTGGTTGAGTTATATAGTTTAATTGAATGTACTCCAAGTCCAATGTAATCTTTAAAACCTTTTTGGGAAAAGAGACTACAAATCTTGTCTAATAAGTTCAGGGCTTAGTTTAGAAAATGTTGGTCAGGCCTTTCCTGGTTTGAAGGATCTCATTGTTACATAATACTTCTAGAATTTCAAGGAAAAATCATTTTTAGTGACTTACCTGTGTACTTGTGTTCAAAAAGTCATGCTTTTGGTTCTTTTCCCTTACTTTTTAAGCATTCTAGTACTGTCCCATTGTGTTATAATTATTGTAATTTTAGTAATGCTGTGATATGCCTGTTCTGATCATCTATGTTAGTCTCCTTTTTCATTGCCTAATTATTACATTATTTGGTTTTAGTCTCCTAATTACTGTGCAATTAACATAACCATTATTTGCCACCATGAGACTGAATACTTGGCATCTCTTGAGCTTCTTTGTATCCCTCTTTTTTTTGTTAGATGATTTAAGGTACTATTTTCTTCCCTCAAATTTAAAGTTAGGTTAGGTT
Organism: Quercus suber; assembly: GCF_002906115.3. NCBI lineage: Eukaryota > Viridiplantae > Streptophyta > Magnoliopsida > Fagales > Fagaceae > Quercus > Quercus suber. Next base: position 236,090 of record NW_027069797.1, on the reverse strand, counting down.
CTTGTGCTTCTACTTTCCACACAAATGAGTTCCAAGCCTCTTCAAAGTTTATAGATTTTGTTATTGGTTTTGGAATCCCACATAGTTTAGAAAATTAACAAGGAGATGCAATAATTCCTACCAAGAGTGTTTGTCTTACATTGGTAAGAGAAGAAATAGGGAGATGATATAGTCCCTATACATTGAGTGGTGGTGTAGTTTTTGTTTTGTGCTTGTAGGAGTTTGACATCAAAGATTTTTCTTGTCTTTAGTGTGAGAGATTTGTGAGAGGTTTGGTTCTCATCCTGTTTTAAGTAATTTTGCATTAGCAATTGCTATATTCTATGGATAAAATTTAGATACAATATCTTAGATGCATTACATTAGGTTCTCTATATGTTATTTGTAGTATCCTTTTTTAATTTTAATTTTTGATTACTTCTACAATAGTTGTCACTATTGATTAGTGATTATACCTACTGATTGTTTTGGGGCTAAAAATATGTGCAGATATCATCAAACTACAGCCGATCAGAGATTATTGAGAGGTAAACCTGTTGTTATGTTTCTTGAATTTTAGCAGTGATGTGCTAAGTTGTGCTTATTTTTTCATTTTAATTTATTTTTCCTTTTTCCTTTGCCTAAGCTATATCCATTCAGTTGTTGATTCGGAATGATTAATTTTTGTTTGGTACAAGTACTCAAGCATTCTAACAAAACTGCCAACTTTTGATAATGTATCTGGGTATATACTGTATCCAATATTAACTGATGTGTGCTATTTTACCAGCCCAGCTCGCACGCAAATACATATTTCATAATAATTGAGTAAAATGACTTTCTGTGAATCATAATCATTTCACTTGGGAACTTAATGATGTAATCTATATGTACTTCATTATTTATCTGTTGTTTCTTTCATTGTACAATTTTTCTTTTATTCTTATTATTGAGGTTCCATTTTGTAGGGAATGTTTAGATCGATTCGAAAAACTAGAATGTGAAGCATTTGATATCTTTGTTAATGAGGTTCTCTGTGTTGGCAAAGGTACTGCTGCATTAATTTTATTCTAGAATACACTTGATAGATCCATTCTTACCATATGTCTTGCACACACGTACCACCAAAAGAGACGCCCTGGGTAATTATCATGTGCACAAAGTACATTTCTGCTATTCTACCTATTTCTGAAGATCATAAGCTAATCCCTCTGTTGATTATTCATATTTGGTAAACTTAGAAATGCTTGTTCAATCATATGACCATACTCTAAAAATTATTATAATTAAAAAATTACTACAACCTTTTGGGATGAGTGTACAACCATATTTGTGAAAATCACTTTATAAAAATAATTTTCCATTTGATGGTTATCATTTAAATTATTTTTCCAATCAAAATGTGATATCTTTTGTTTTTCCTCTCGCTCATCTATGCAATTTTCAAATCATCTGTAGGGTGTCCATATTCATGTGTAGAAAGGGCCCCTCATGCCTTCTCATTTGCTTCTACTGGAAGTGCTAAGGGTTTCTTCACAAGGCTGGTTAGTTCTCTTATTTTTTCATTCCTAGTGAGCTTGTATGTTGTTAGAGTATTTGTTCTAGGCCCACTTCCCCAATACCTTATGTTATATGTACTCAATTGTACTATTATACTACCAGCTGTACTATACTTATGTACCTCTATACTATCCTAATAAGGTTGAGAGCTTATATAAAGGTTGCTCTTGGCAGCTCATGGTTGAACTATATCATCTCAAACAAGAGCCAGGGTAATCTATTGATGATTTTTTTTTCCCACACATGCAATATCTGTGGGATCAAATTTCACTATATGAACCAACATTGATTATGCATGTAATGCCCAAAATTTCGTGAATATTGGGATCAACTGAAAAAGTTTCATCCTTTGCCTTCAATTGAAAAAGTTTTCAAGGAGCTTGTACAAGAGGTAACGTTTACAAGTCTTACTATCTCAGCCTTGTAACACAAACTTGGCCACATCTATGCAATTTGTCAGAATGAGCAGTATGATCGCTTTCGCTCTCTGTGATCTAACTCTAAATGTGATCATTCTCACTTCTGCACCTTCTGTAGGATTCGAGGCCATTTTATTGAATACTGTTGAAAGCATGCCCGTGTCACTCAATCCTCAGCTTCCATGGCCAACATCAACAGCATACCGTTGCATCCTCCAACCCCATCACCCAAGACCAGTAGTTTTGGCAAGTCTTCCAACTCATGTTTACATTAACAGCAGTTGACCTAAAGACTCTTATCAATAACATTTTGTCCCGTAAGGTGCATCCTCTTCTATTCTTTATGTTGCACTAGGTAAACGCTCATTTTTGATATCTTGACCTTGCTTGCTGCAATCATATTACACCTGATTCTACCTCTTGTACTATACAAACCCGTACTTTTCATATGCCTATCAATCACATTGAGTTGATTGTCCCATAATTGTCTTTGTTACATACTCTCTGACTCACATAGCATCACCTCTTTGGAGTTGTGGCATTCACGGCTAGGTCATGCTTCTCTATCTTGTGTCCAAACTTTAGTGTCAGAGGTATTTTAGATTAGGTCTCTTTTTGATCCTTTGATTGTATCTCATCCTATCTTGGAAAACAATAGGCTTTGCCTTGTAATAAAAGTGAGTCTTTTTCTTTTATGTCTGCGCCATTCAAGCTCATTCACTCTAATGCATGCAGAGAATCTCCTATTCCTACTATAGGGGGACTCTGTCAATTTTCTTGGTGACTTTCCATGTTGCACATGGATATTTTTTTATTAAATTTTTCTGAGATACTTAATACTTATCATGAGTTTAATAAAATGATTGAAGGTTCTCAAAATCCATCAAAATCTACTGATTTGAAAATGTCCTATAGGACAAACATCATGACTTCCTTAGTATTTCCAAATTATATAGAATTATTTCTTATACATCTTATTGAAGAACTTCACAGCAAAATGGTCGAGTAAAATGTAAACTTCAATGTATTTTGTTGTTCAGACTCTCATTCTTTTTGCATCTATTATTGCATCTTTCTCAGGCAAGACTGCACCTGCTGTTATCCATAGAGGGCAATAAATGTTTTTCTTGAATAATATAGCCACTTTACAGGATGGTGTTAAGGATATTTTAGAAAAACAAAATAGAAGAATTTGAAAAAAGGCACAAGTTGCAAGTTTGGCTTTTTATTCATTAAAAAAAAGGTTTCCACTTTGGTAGTTCCAACGGTATTATAACAACTATTAACATGAATTTCATCCAATGATATTAATTGAACTTCAGTTTTAAAACATCTGTGCATACGATTAGGTCATGGTGAAGACTACCAAGTTTAGTAGGTCATTGCCCAAAAAGTTGTATCCATTGCATTACACCTTCATAGAGAATTATCTTAGAGGAGCTGCTAGACAGGTAGATAGTCATATCTCTTACCTTCCTAGAAATCACTGTTGACTGTTGTAGGGCTTGTAGCTGCTAAAGATGATACAAATGAACTGTATAGAATCACTTCACTGTAGCCACAATTGTGAAAGAAATGGAGGGAGCATGTGTTCTTGACTTCGATTGATTAGCATATAACCTGCATTCTCATGCTCCGTATCTATTACCGCCAAAAGACCAGTATAAACATGCATTGGTTTGTGCTATGAATAACCTTGATGTGATCACATATCACTGACACATATACTATCTTACAAGTTTGGGATATATCTTATAGCTTCTAACTATAATTTCTATTTCTGGTTTATTTGATATCTTAGTATCTTGAGCACGCCTTATAATTCATTAGCCGAGTCAGAAATGCTTTATTCTATTATAGTTAAAGCAAGTTTGAGAACAATCGGTACCTAAAGCCGAAGAAGCAACCCAAAACTTCAACCCAACATGTTGGCTGGTTTTAACATTTGGATGGTGATGTTTGTATGCTGCTTCAAACTCATGTGGCCAATCGCACCCAGATTATTGGAGAAAATGGAAGATGATACTGCTTATAGATGCCTCCACTCATCTATGTGAATACTGAATGTTGGTGATGTCAATTTAACTCATCATCTATCTGACTCGCTGATACTGCTTATAGATGCCTCCACTCATCTCTGTGAATATTGAATGTTGGTGATGTCAATTTAACTCATCATCTATCTGACTCGCTGCTTGGAGGTGCCTTCTTGTAAAGTGCATGTACATTGAAAAACAATCTTGGGAAATAATTATTCTGCTAAGGAGATGTGTAAAATCCTTTTTCTTGCCCCCACTCCCCACCCCCGGGCATACGAGGAGGGGGCAGGGGGGTTGATTGGATTTATGTCAATGGCATGTGTATGTAGTTAGAAGTTTACATTTCATTTTTGTAATTGTTACAGAATCTATCATATTTTCTAAAGGAAGTTCAGTAAGTAAAAATTTGATGTGATATCAATTGATTATGCTCTTATGCTCCATGAAATAGTTCTTTGCTTGCTAAACCTACCTTTTCATAGCGGTAGTTGTCCTTTGAATCTCTTTCCTTGTTGTAAGTTGCCGTGCATGTCAAGGTGCTATAGGTGCCATCTCTGTAGTGAAGTGTGGCTTTTACGGTGACATTTTGACTTAGGAACCTTAAATGTAGTGTTTACTGACAGTCTTGGTAATGCTTACTGCAAATGATTACTAAGATAGCCATCTAAACGCAAAAATTTAGTTGCTGTTACAGTTTTTTTTGTCTTAAAGTTTCGTGCAAATTGATCATTCAATCTATTGCCATCTATCGTATGCTCAATAATGTAATCATTATGAACAACTTTACGAAAATGTTAAAGTTAAAGAACTAAAATAACAAAAACAATTTTCTTAAAAGAAAAAATACAAAAAAAATAAATAAAACTTTAGGAATGAAAATATAATTTCATGTACACTTAAAGGGTGTAAATTGTGTTTTTAACAAAAAAAGAATGATGATAAAACATGCGTTGTTAAGAGTTAATATCATCTCCTTCAAAATTTTGTAGAAAAAAACTGATATGAAATATATCGAGTAAAAATGAAGAAAGCACACATATGCATATAAAATTTCAGGAAACTAACTCAAAATATAAATAAATATATATAAACAAAACCTTTAACCTCTTGTTTTCTTAGTTTGCTTTTGTTTTCCTAATGATTAGGAAAATATTTTTTGTTTACCAGATGATTTTAGCTGATGAAATTCAAAAAGCGTAAGAATTAAAATAAAATAAAAATTTTATATTAAAAAGTCTCTCTTTTTTCCCCTTTAGAATGACTATATGTCATGGGCCAACCATCTTATCTTTTTTTTTTTTTTTTTTTTTTGACCTCTTTGGACAAATTAAATTCTGGGGAGAAGTAGTAAATAGTGATTTTTTTAGCCAACAAGATTTTTTTTTTTTTTTTTGCAGTTCTTGGGGTGTAGTTAACCTCTTTGTCTTGTAGCTTAACTAGTCGGTACTTCTTGATATTTCTAATAAATCCTTATAGGGTTCAAAGCCTCCAACTCTAACTCTCAAATTATTCCAAAGAAAAAATAAAGTTCTAAATGGAGGAGAGAGTTAATTTGTTAAAGCCAGGGCATATTAAAATATTTTGGGGGTGATAGTGGCGGTAGTCAGGGGCTTAGGGGTGGGCCAAGGCCCTATTGGTCTAGTCATCCCTTAGCATCATCACAACAAAGCAATTCTTTAAAATGGTCACTCACAAAATTCAGAGAATCATCATATAATAGTATCTTGATGTGTGAAATATGAATAAATGTATATAATTTTTTAGAAGTAAATTATATTTTTACTATAAGTCTATTGGATTTTTTTTTTTGAAAAATAGATTTTATTTTAGACTTATTAATTAATTAAATTACTTTATTTTATTTAATTTTCTAGAGTAAGAATTCAATAATTAAGCTGTGGCCTAAGTCAATTAGGATTAGAGTTTCTTCATAATAGTCTATATATAAATACATTATCGTAGTCTAGTGAGGACAAGTTTATAGTTGATGATTTCATGCAACCTTAGATACTCATTCTTAGGTTTTTATTTTTATTATTAATTTATCTTCACTTGGTGTTAATTCCAAACCGATCTAAGTGCTGATTCCTAGATGTATTTTATTTTTCTCTTTGCAAAATCCTTTTTGAAAATAATTTGTGATGCATCATTTCTTCATTTGAAACTTGGAAAGCATAAGCTAAAAAGATGCTTAACATCATTTGAATGTACCAATAAAGAAGGTCATGTTCCAGTGCCTTTAGTTTCTTAAATAAACAAGGTCATGCTAAAAGTATGCTTAAATAGAAACAATCTCTTTATGTTATGCAAATTTGAAAATAGTTGTTTTTAACACAAAGACAAGGTTTTTTTTTTTTTTTTTTTTTTTAAGTGTTATAAACAAACATTCATTCCACGTGGCTAGCCTGGCCCCACCTCCTTTTTTTTTATATTACCAAAATACCCTTACTCCCCTTCCCTTCTCTCCCTCACACACCTTCAAACACGGCAAAATTTGCCAAACAGTATATTTCCCAAAAAAAATTAGACGGATGGCATGCGTTCAAACTTAATTAGTTAGTTAGACTGTTTTTGGAAGTCGATTTTAACAAACTTGACTTTAGGCTGGAAAACAAACACTATAGTGGCGTTTTTTTTAGTGCCTATGGCAGCGTTTATAGAAAACGCCACTATAGGGTACCTATAGCGGCATTTTTGACAAACGCCACTAAAAAAAAACGCCACTATAGTGTTCATTTTTCAGCCCAAAGTCGAGTTTGCTAAAATCAACTTTCAAAAACAGTCTAACTAACTAATTAAGTTTGAACGCATGTCATCCGTCTAATTTTTTTTGAGAAATGTATTGTTTTGCAAATTTTGCCCCTTCAAACACCGACAAACACACAAAGAATCACACACGGTCACTCTCTCTCTCTTCCAAGCAAGTCATGACTCAGTCGGCTTAAATGGCAAGTACAAGGGAGACTGACTCGGCTCGGGCTGGCTCGTATCAAGGTCAAAAGAGATTAGCTTGGGTGGGACCCACCACCTCCCATTTGGTTAAACATTGTCATTCCCGTTGTGTAATTGAGTAAGTGTTTTTATTGCCTGGAGTTCTTTTTTTGTTATATACCATATTTCGCATTAATTTTATAGTGTTTGGATTCTAGTGATGCTTGTAATTTGCAAAAGTTTGGTCTTGATATTTCATTGAAATTCATTAAATTTTGTAAATCCTACCAATAGAAACAAAAAAATGTAAATGGTTAAACTTAATACCCAAAAAAAAAAAAAACAAAAAAAAAATTAATGGGTTGAATTGATTAAACTTATTTCAGTTTTGTAACTAGTGTTCAGTCCCCGGAAATGCGAAATGTATGTTGGTAATTTTTGAAATATGAAGCCTCGCATATTGTTGTGTGGTTAAAAAATTAGATGATATTTATGGCTCTGTTGATCATACTTGTAATTTGCGTTCAATAACATCCACTATCATTTATAGAAACAAATGTTTGGCAAGTGTTGTATCTGTATATACTCATGCTTATGTTATAGCTATTTACGAAATTTTGGGGCAGAAAAAGAAAAATGAAAGTTGCATTTTTTTTTCAATTAGTCAGGGCTATTGGTGATTTGATTGACAGTGTTTTGGTAATCTTGGTAGAGAACAAAGTTGTTACTTGGACAACATGAAGAACAAGCAAAAGAGGAAGAGGTTGAGTTTAAAGAAGGCCATGTTTCAAACTTTGAGTGTCACATAGGTGTGCATTGTGATGGGCAGTATATAAAAATACACGAGAGAATAAGAAAGCAAAGAGCTTGTAGCTTTTCTTAGCGATGGTTTGTCCTTCGATTCTCTGTTTGTTGAAAGTTGTCGTGCATGTCAAGGTGTTGTAGGTGCCAAGATCTGTTTCTTGTACCAAAGTGAAGTGTAACTTTTACTACGACAGTTTGACTCTGGAACTTTAAATGTTGTGTTTACTGATAGTTTTTGGTAACGCTTTCAGTATATGATTACCAAGATAGCCATCTAAATGCAAAACATTTCACTATTAATATTTTAGTAGTCGCTGTTACAGTTAATTACTTTGTCTTTCAAAATTTTATTCTCTAAACTTTATTGTTTCTTGCAAATTGATTGTTCTATTTATTGTCATCTATCCTATATCCAATAAAGTTATCATTATGACCAACTATACAGAAATTTTAAAATTAACGATTAAAATGGCAAAAATAATTTTATCCAAAAAAAAAAAACAAAAACAAAACTTTAGGCATAAAAATGGCATTTCACCTAAACTTAAAGGATTGGATGTAATCAATATTTTAGCCAAAAGAAAAGAAAGAAATGAAATGATTGACATGAATTATAAAGAAAATGTTGATAAATAAAAACGTGTGTGCTTCATAATTTTTTATTTTTTATTTATTTTGTTGAGATCGTTACAATATGTTACTAACTCCACAACTCAAATCATTTTCCTTCGACCCATAAGCACTTTGTGGATGGAGATGTGCCAATTAAGCTTCAAGGCTCTAGAAATGTGTGCTTCATACTTAATATCACCTTCTTCAAAATTTTGGGAAAAAAAATGAATATGATATATGATATATTTATATATTTAAGGAAGCACACATATGCATGTCTAAGAATAGGAAACGACCTTAAAATAGAAATAACAGAATAATCTTAACTAAACATCCTTTAGCTTTTATTTCTTGATTTCCCTTTAATCTAATTATTAGTAAAAGATTCCTTGTTCACTAAATGATTAAAGAGGCATAAAACACAAAGAAAAACGCAAAAAAAAAAAGTTATGTGAGGCTTTTTTTTTTTCGTGGAGAAAAAGCAAATGTCATGGCCAACCATTTATTCTCTCTTATTTTTTTTGTCCTCTTTGGATAATGATCCATTTTTGGGGTAGATGTAATTTTGGATATTGAGAAAGGAAAGGAAAGAAAAGAATCCAACGCTGAAATGCCTCGTGTTCATTGATTAACTGGTAATTGTTTTTATACATCACTGAAATAAGAAACTAACTGACTGAATAACAACTAACTTGATTCTACTAACAACCTCACGTGTGTCACGTGTAACCATTACAATTTCTAAACTACCAAGTCATTTTCTAAAACTACGTAACATAAGCTACTTGTAGCTTTCTTCTATTCTTCTTGCTCTGCACTCTCTGCTGCATTACTCCTCTGCACTCCCTGCTGCATTACTTAAGCACTCGTAATATTGGAAGAACAAACTTTCATGTGCGTGTGTGTGAGAGAGAGGGGGGAGGAGGAAGAGGGTGTCAAGGCCATTATAAAAACTTTTGCACTGGGGGTGGGTTGATCCTAAGATAGGTTCGTCCTTGACAGCCATCCCTTATCAATTTACTACCAGCTTTTTATTTTTGAAAATTGATCATTCAAATATACTACCAAAGGATACTTTTGACCCTTAAAGTTTAGCGGTTCAAACATGTTGTCTTGTTTGTAACATATATACATAATATGTGGTCACCATAATAACTTGAAGCTGCCTCTAAGTAGCTTTTAGCCTTTTACAAAGACACTTGCCACATGTTACAAAAGGCTGCAGTGTAGGGTCTTAAGTTTGGAAAAATATTGTGTTACATTCATTCACATTTACTATTTCACACACATCCATAATTGATGTGGAAATTGTCATATTTTAACGTAGAAAAGTGGATATGAAAATTGAAAAAGATGTGAATTAGTGGATGTGTGAGAATCAAAATATTTCAAGTTTTATTACTTGACATTAACAAAATAAATTTCAAGTTTTAACAATGAAATGAAAACCTTAATAGCTTCATCATTTGCTTTAATATATATATATATATATCTTTAGTAAACACAATTTGCTATTTGTCAACTAAAAAGAAGTTAGGGTGAACAACCATAATGAATAGGGAGGAAAAGGACCTTCTGTTTGTGCTACTATTTAAAGGAAGACTGGGTATTGAACTTTCTGAAATAAAGCATGATCTAAAAAGAATGCTTAAAATCAATTGAAGGTACTAAGTAAATATGGTCAAGTTTAATTCAGGGCCTTTACCACTCTAATTATAACTCCATTACTAGCTAACAAAGCATAATTATGGAACTCCATATCTTATACATATACTGCACAAGTTTGCTATTCAGATCTTACCTGTTCAGCAAGAATGAACTTGTCATAAGAAGTATGCACAATTACAATCATGATATATGTTACAACAAGAAAAACAATCTCACTTAAGTTCACAACTTTACACAAAAAACTCACAAAAATAAGGAAAATATGTATATAAATGACAAGCACTTGGAGCATTTCAGCTCACTGCAGAAACAACAAGAAATCCAATGAACAAAGCCACCAAGGATTTACCCATACTGACATTTGTAATCAAAGAAGCTGCACCGGAAAAGTTTCCTGTTGATGTGTTAGTGCTCAAAACAACCACCATCCAATTATCCTCAGAGCCAATCCCAGTCCCTGTGTAGTTTGAATCCTTTAGATATTTTGCATATTGAGGTGTTGTATAATTAGAAAGCACCAAAAATGGGTCTAATCTGGGCACACAAACAGGCAATATGACCCCTTGAACTGTGTGATTCTCTTTTATGTCACAGCCATCCATGAGCTTGTCATATTCGGTGACATTAGGCTTAGTGCCTAGAGTAGAGCTGTAGCGAAAGGCGTTTTTACATGTTTCGTTCTTTAATTGGCTTGCAATATTATTAGCTAGGCAAGCTGCATTGCTGTTCTCAGTGAAGTTGGGGAGATTTAGTGACATCCTGTAAAGATTAAGGTCCTCCAAGAGATATTTTTCAGCTGTAGCTGTGAAGACGTAAAAATTGCATTAGTTTGAAGATTAAGTAATGAATGACCAAAGTCAATCTATTTAGCAGTAGTCTTCTCTATGTTCTAGAACTAGCTACCAATATTAATTGATAATTTTATACTTTGATGGAATTAAGGGATGAAGGAGGGCGGCAAGCATCAGCCAAAACAGAGGAAAAAAAAGAGAATAGAAGACAACAAAATCACTTTAGTACATAAAGATATTTGATTTTTGCATCAAGGTTTACAATATGCCCTTGTTGGAGCTTAAAGTAAAGCTATAGAGAAAAGAAAAAGAAAAAGAAAAAGGCAAAGACTATTTAGCACCAAATACCAGTTACTCATCAACATATAAAATGGTTAAAGTGTACCATTTTTCTTATACAGGCTATCCTATTCTACAGCAAAATACTTTAAGCACTGTTCCAATCACTTTGTCATACTTTCATGATTTTACAAAAGGTTGCCGCCTGATGGCTTTGGATTTTGATTGATTTAAATTCACAAATAGCTAGTCTAGCAACTTAATGAAATTCTACAAGAATCCTATTTAATCCTAAATACACAGGGGCCCATTGATTGGAATTGAGCACATGCCTGTTCCAAAATTTTGTTTCTCCTACAACTCAAAACTGAAAATCAAATTGAATTTCATGTTTCAAGTCGAGGAACTAATTAACTGAAGTCATGATTTCAGTTAAAATTACATGTATGTGTGTAATAACCATTGCTAAAAAAGTGAGAAAGAAATGAATTACCATATGGCACGTGTATACACACACATATATACATAGAGAGAGAGAGAGAGTACCATCATAATCACAAGATGCTTTTCCCTGCACAATAGGAAGAACAAGAAAAAAGAGGGAGAGTTTAAGTGTAAAGAAGGCCATGTTTCAAACTTGAGTGTCATACAGAGCTGTACCTTGTGATGAGCAGTACATAAATATAGATAAGGGAAAAAGGAAAACAAGTGCTTGTAGCTTTTCTTAGACATAATTGTCCTTCGAATCTCTTTCCTTGTTGTAAGTTGCCGTGCATGTCAAGGTGCTCTAGGTGCCAATAACTTTGTCACTTGTACCAAAGTGAAGTGCTTTTGTAATGCTTTCAGCCTTTCAGTAAATGGTTACAAAGATATCCATCTAAGCGCTAAATTTTAGTCGCTGTTACAGTTACTTTGTCTTTCAAAATTTTAGTCTTTCAACTCTAATGTTTCTCGCAAATTGATCATTCGTGTCTATTGCCATCTATCGTATGCCCAATAAAGTAATTCTTAAGACCAACTTTACTGAAATGTTAAACGTTTAAGTTGTTTAACCAAAATGATAAAAATCATTTTTCCAAAAGAAAAAAGAAGAAGACAAAAACAAAACTTTAGGAGTAAAAATAACATTTCACGTAAACTTGTGTTTTAGCAAAAAAAGAAATAAAAAAAAAGATAGATAAATAAATAAACATATGTGTTGTTAAGAGTTAATATCATTTCCTTCAAAATTTTGAAGAAAAAAACTGTAGAATAAAGAAGGAAATCTGTGGAGGACAGAGGTATGAGAAAGAAGAGAGAAGGGAGAGATATTTTCTATATGAAACTGAATAATGCTTCTTCATTAATTACTTTCGGTGTACAAATCTGATTATATACTACAACTCACTCACACCAGATCACTAATACAAGGATTACACCATAATTAAACCTTTATAACAAACTCAAACAAACCCAGAATTTTCTCGCATCTGTTATAGTTAGTTTGTAACTAACTCTCTGAGACTTCAACGGCTATTACAGAGACGACACCGTTTGAGTAAGTAACACACGCGTGTCATTTTGGTTTTAAGTATTGTCACGTGTGACTTGTAGAACGACATCATTAGTCTTTTTTTTGAAAGTAGGACTTGTGAAAACGACACTGTTATCTGCATCTACAACTGTTAACACAAAAAAACATAAGAATTAAAATAAAATAAAAAATTTAATATTAAAAAGTCTCACTTTTTTCCGCCTTAGAGTGACCATATGTCATGGGCTAACCATCTAATTTTTTTTTATTTTTGACCTCTCTGGATAAAATAAATTCTGGAAGAGTAGTTGTAAATTGTGATTTTTGAAGACCAATAAGAATTTTGAGCAAATTAGGACTTATCTACACATGGTTTGGTCGAAATTTAAGTTACCTATATGTAGTTTAAAATTTGATATTTTACTCACATGAAGTATGCTTTATTAGGGTTCAGTAACCCATCTCCTCACTTCTCCGTTATAAACATGAAAAACATAATAAAATCAAAGAAAAGAAGATTTAAAAGTAGCATTTGTAAAAATTTCTAAAAATTTGGCTCAAGAACTTCAATAGAACCTAGATAACTAACAATTATGAGCTGTATACAATTCAGAGGTTAAAAAGAAAAAAAGAAAAAAAAAAAAGAAAAAGAAAAGAAAAGACCATTTGTATACACAACCACTAGATAGCTAGATGTCAAAGTTTTCATTCGAAAGTGATGACCTGCATAGCAGTGGGCAAGGCCTCATTCGAACCTAATCTCTCAATTCCAATAGCAGCGTAAGTGACTCTTAATAAAGAGCACCAAAAAGTCACAAACATTACATGAACCAAAAACACCAAGTCCAGAATTGACACAACTCTCAACCTATATTCCTTAAGCTTGCTGCAAAACAACAAAACAATCCCAGTTTTGAAAAATCCCAGTTTTGAAGAACCGCAAGTTTCAAAGGAAAGCAAACCCACCAAAAAAAAAAAATCTCAATACTGTGAGCATTAACCCCCACCTTGCCGCCACCATGAGGCAACCTTGACCTCTGCAACCAACAATCACTTCACTCAACAAAATCAACCACGTTCAGCCTTAATCCAACACCTTCCACTAACCAAATTCATAATTCAGAAAACCCATCACCAATCAATAACCCACTATCAAACACTCAACACATCCATATCGTCATTTTGGAAAAAAGAAGTGAGATTTTCTACGAATTGATTTTGGGTTTTGTTCAAGACCCGTACCTTAATCCATGATTCAACCTCCAAGTCAGCCATTATAAAAGAATATATGAATACCTCAAAGCCCTGGGTTTGAATCATGGTAGGCCAGATCGGAGAGTGAGATAGAGAGAGAAATCCAGCTGTGGATTTAGTGGTGCAGTGGCAGCTCTAGTTGGTGATTATATCTTCATAATCGGTGTTGGGTGGAGCTCATGGATCATGGAAAATGGAGGGCAGAGAAAGAGAGAGAGATTGAGGGAATTGGAAAGAGAGAGATTAGTGACTTTCTTTTTTTCCTTTTTGTTGTTGCGCAAGTTGCTGATTTTGTGGTACAAGTTCATGTCTCCGTGACTCGTGCGTTCTATTGATGTTCTTGAACCAAGTTTTTAGAAATTTTTACAAATGCTACTTTTAGATCTTCATTTCTTTGATTTTATTATATTTTTCATGTTTATTGATTTTATTATATTTTTCATGATTATCACGGAGAAGTGAGGGTTGGGTTATAAAACCCTAACAGAGCATACCTTATGTAAAGTGTCAAATTTTAAATCATAATTAAGCAACTTAAATTTTGGTCAAACACATTTGAGTAAGTTGTAATTTGTACAAGATTTTTTTTTTTTTTTTTGGGGTAGTTGATCCCTTTGCTTTGTAACTTAAACAATCTGCATTTCTTGATGTTTTTGATAGATCTATATAGTGGTCAAATCCTCTCACTCCAACTATTGAACTATTCAAAAATAATTTTTAAAAAAAAAGTTAAAAATAAAGGAGGGCATTAATTTGTTAGAACCAGGGCATTATAAAATATTTTGAGGGGGATAGTGGCGGTAATTAAGGGCTTAGGGCTGGGGGCCAAGGCACTATTGGTCTTCTAGACATCCCTTAGCATTATCATAAGAAGCAATTCTTAAAATTGGCCACCCACATAATTCCATGTATCACCATCAAAATATAAAAGAGTAATGTCATACTATTTTTTGATGTATGAAATACAAATTATTTTATATAATTTTTTAGAAGTCAATTATATTTTTATTACTAATCGTTAACCCGTGCGATGCACATGATAGTTAAATTTAAAATCACATATATATTTTTTTTTTAAAATAGAGAGTCCTGTATGAAAAAAATATTAATTAAAAGTTAATAGAAAAATTATTTTATAATTTAAAATAGTTTCTTATAAGTATTGTATAGGTATCAACCAAATAGGATGCATATTTTAAATTTAAAAAAAAAAAAAGCCGTAATGGTGGGCGGTGGCTGCTTTTGTATTATTATTTATCCAAAAAAAGAAAAGAAAAGAATTTGATAGGATATGAACAAATAAATTGTAGTAGAATTTGAATAGTTTTTCATAGGTATTGTATAGGTATCAACAAAGTAAGATGCATATTTTAAATAAATAAAAAAAGACAAAACTCTGTCTTCTAACTCTTACATGCACCGATGCTACACCACCACCATATGTGTAGAGGTTATTACACGCTCTTGTTTTTTTTTTTTTTTTTTTAATGCAACTCTTGTTTAGTTTCTTATCAATGTAAAGTGCCATTCTTAATATGAATAATGCACCTCCTCACTCCATATTATTCTACTAATCAATTTGAGATTCCAAAAATCAAGTAGGAAACATTTAAACCATTCCCATATCTATACTTCTCCTTTTAAAAAAAAATACCTATGGACTATATCACAACATTAATATAAAATTGATTATTGATGATAGGAAATTTGTGGTTTTGATGGTCAAGAATAAGCTCTTCTTCTTGTTATTGATGACAATTTTTTTTATAAAGTGGTTTTTCCAATTCCAAGATCATATAAGGGTTCTATATACAACGTAAATAGTAGTACGAATTACACCAACGTTAGAGAAAATTTGATTGATGAAATTGTTAATTATTAAATCAAAATTACAATTAAATCTAATGTTTTAATCATAAAAACAATTTTTTACAATTAAAAATTTCACATGTAGATTTTTCTTACTAATAAACTCACTCACAAGTCACAACAATAACAATATTATAAAGTAGTAATCATAGAGAGTTAGGGCATGAAAGATGGCACATGTTCTTGCCTCTACATTTACCCTGAGCAACTCCATGGATACAACGTTACAAAGTGGTCTCATGAAGTCCCGTACCCTCTTTGCAAAATCTTCAATTTGCCGTGTGTGTTTTCTTTGTGAAAATTTGAGTGAGTATGAAGGGTTTCGACTTTGGCAGGGGTTTATATTTGTTGAGATTTTTGTTATAAAATTTTAGTTGACGTAGAATTTTCACATTAATTACGTATTAGTTTTTTTTTTTTTTTTTTACTTTATTCCGTTGAAGTAGAATTTTCAAGCTCTTGAAACATATATCTAATAGAGTTTTACTTAAACTAAACTATTGTAACACTTGATAAGATAATAACAAGTTGAAGAGAAATCATAAATATATAAGATATAAAATCTAAATAAAAAGACAAAGAAAATAGTGGTGACGTAGAAAATTGTAGGAGTTCTAAAGGCTTCAGTTTTATATATACTAGTTTTATGCCCGTGCGATGCATGGTTTAATAAAAGAATTATATATAAATATTAAAAAAATATTTTTGATAATATAATTAAATTTAATAACAAATAAAATAGTAAAAATATTTTAATGATAATGGCAAGTTTTAAATTTCTAAAAGCTCTTAGTAGTAAACATGCGTTGCACGGTTTTAGTCATAAAATTATACACATGAACAATTTTATTTGAGGAACACTAATTAATGATTGGAGAGAAATGCTATGCTCGGTCGAACTAAGACATAATTTTTACTTTCAAATAAAAATTAAGGCGAAATAGGGTGAGGAACAACAAATAATAATTATAACATACCGACATAATAACGTTTATATTAATTATAATAACTCGCTTGCATCTCAAAGTCTCAAATTAATATCAACCCTAAACATGCTAAGATGTTTATGTTAATTAATGTAAATAAGCATAAAATTAATATCAATATCTAACACCCGACTATTGCACGAATTATGATTAAAATTGACCTAATATTTTGACTTTGACCCCAAGAAATCATCCCAAATTTACAAATTAAAAACTACCCAAATTTATAAATAAATAAAAAATTGAAATAAAAATGTACTACAACACACACATAAATATATACACACAAAGAAACTTTGAATTCAATAATTACAAACATTATAAATTTCTAAACATTAAAAAAAAATCTGGAATTACAGTTAAAGTAAAGACACTCATATAAACACAAATTTTGCAAAAAGAGAATAATATTTTTGTTAAAATTAATCTGTTAGTTCTCATGGAAGATATACCATTGATTCTGAAGACCATATGTAATAAGCATATAAATTAGGTCAAAGTTAACGAAAATAACTTAAATAAAAGGCGACCCTCACGCAAAACATATTCAATTTGATGAAAAAAATAAAATAAAGAATGGAATTTTATGAAAAAAAACAAAAGAAGAAGGCAAATACTACATGTAAGTTTCATAGGTAAGGTATGAGAAGGAAATAATATCAACAAACCGTATGGTAGGAAAAGGGAAAAATACACCAAAACTGTATATATACCTCACTTTTATATTAAATAATTTTAAACTGTGAAGAAGTTGATAACTTGATATAAACAAAAAGAAAAAAAGAGTTTATGTAATCAAGTAGTTCACATTAATTACATATTAGTTTTTTTTTTAATACTTTATCCAAAAAAATAGTTACCGCTATTAGATTTTTTTTTTTTTTTTTTTTAACGTTAAAGTTAATACATATTACGTATTTTTTTTTTTTTACTTTATCCAAAAAAAAAAAACTTATTTTTTAGAAGAAAAAATAAAACTTCTAAATTTTTACATTTAAAGAATAGACGGTGTAGGATAAATGTTTATCTAATAAAAAATAAAAAATACTAACATAAGCTAAGAGTAAAATTGTTACTTTATAAAATGAAAAAAATGAAAAAGAAGAAGCTTATATAAATACTTATTGTTATTTTATCCAAATAAATTGATAAGATCAAAAAAATTTTGTTTTTATCTAAAAACTTAATGTAGTTTTATGCAGCCATTTGACTCAACAATTATACATATATTTTCAAAAATCTAAAAAAATTTCTGCAATTTGGTGAAACCACTTGGTACAACCATAACGTTTAAGTCCAACTTTTATTATATAGTATATGATATGATATAATATATAGATTGGTTTATTAGATTTCTTTTTTTTTTTTTTGAGGAAGGGATTTTATTTTAGACTTATTATTAATTAATAAAATTATTAGTATTTAATTTAATTTTCTAGAGTAAGAATTCAATAATTAGGCTTTGGCACAAGTCAATTAGAGCACAACCATCAAGTGTGTCAAATGCCAAATATTTGGCATTTGACACAGTAAATACCAGTGTTCAAGTCTCATAAGGTGTTCCAAATGTGTCAAAAATTTGCAACATGCTACAGTACCGTGATAAATTTGGCACTGTATGGACCAATATAGCACATCTGTTTATTATTTTTTTATTCATCTTTCTTTCTCATCCCAATTAAAATATCTCTTTCATCTTCTCCTTCAGCCACAGATTCACCGCCTCCATCTCCAATCTCCCATACTCTTTTCTTCTTCGATCTCACCACTTCACTGACCACAAGCCTCTCTTCCTCTTCATTGATCCTCCCAATCGGACATCTCAACCTCTCTTCCTCTTCGCCAATCTTGCTCATTCACTCTCTCGGCCTCGCGCTGCCACCGATGTCCAATCTCGCCTCCAATTTCACCGCCGATCTCTCCTCTGAACTCACCATCGATTTGCCCAACCTCCTCTTTCTAAGATCTCAGTCGTGGTGTTGTTGTTGTTTTTTTTTTTTTTTTTTTTTGTTGTAGCAGTGGCTAATATTGGTGGTCGGTGGTTGATCTTGTGGGATGACTAATATTGGTTGTGGTGGTTGTTGTTATGTTTTTTTTTTTTTTTTTTGGTTGTAGCAGTGGTTGATATTGGTGGTCGTTGGTTGATCTCGTGGGGGTGGTTTTGGTTGTGGGCTGTGTGGGGTGATATGTGGGTGGGGTTTTAACGTGTAAGAATTATTTTAAATTATTTTAATAGTTGTATTTATTATTTTAATGTTTGAAAAGGAAGAATAGAATATCTGATAAATGACGTATTGTAAAATATGTAAAATATAAAATATGTTTTTATGTGTGAAAATGGCATTTGTTATGCAATTTCTGATGGTAATGCTCTCAGAGTTTATTCATCGTCGTCGATATATAACAAATACATTATTTGCAGTCCAGTGAGGAAAAATTTAATACTTTGCAAGGAGTGGGGCAGGGATTAAACAATCTTGCAAAAATACAAAAGAACACATATCACTGTCTTGAGGTAAAAAAAGACACGTCGGTCTGAACCTAACTAAACGCATTCCAACAGTGAAAGCGCAAATTGAGATATACACCGACACGTTACTCAGAAAAAAAAAAAAAGAAAAAAAAAAAGATATACACCGACACACAACGACAAGTTTTTTTTTTTTTTTTAAAGTCTCGGCCCCACCACTTTTTTATATTACCAAAAATACCCTTACTCTCTTGCCCTTCTATCTCACACCCACCTCATACACCGACACACAAACAGGATCACACAGTCACTCTCTCTGTCTCTCTCAAATCAACGTAAGCCTTGTCTGCTTTGTAAGATTGAGGTCTCAAATTTGCGTATTTGAGTAAGTGTTTTTATTGCTTGGAGTTCATTTCTTTTTTTAATACCATATTTCGCATTAATTTTGCAGTGTTTGGATTCTAGTGATGCTTGTAATTTGCAATAGTTTGGGTCTTGACATTTCATTGAAATTCATTAAAAAAGTTTGGTCTTGATATTTCATTGAAATTCATTTAAACAAAAAAAAAAAGAAAAAGTAAATGGTTAAACTTAAAAAAAAAAAAAAAAACCAATTAATGGGTTGAATTGGTTAAACTAATTAGTTTTGTAATTACTGTTCAGTTACAATTTTTAAGAAATTGTAAGATTTTCCTTTGTTTGCATTCCCTATAAATTTCACCTGATAGTGTTTTTTCCTGTCAACCTTGTGTGAACTATTTTCTTGTAATTTGTCAGTACTTGGGTAGTTGGTCACTGTTATTGGGTCAGATTTTACCAAAACATGGTCTGAAAATGGGCACAAAAAGCTCATGCAAAAGGGATGTTTCGGAGGCATTCTCTCGCTGTCACTGATATTCTGCATCCTAATGGTCAAAACTTGCTTGCCTTTCTTGTTCATCCACCAGATCATCCAAAACCTATTTAATTTATATATTTTGTTATTTTAGAATTACATATATGATTTTGGATCCCATCAAGTGGAGTGATGGAGTAAAAATCTAAATTTTGATATGCTTGGAATACCTGCAATTTTACAATAATTTGTTTTCATGCTAGATTGGAAAAGATGTTGCAACACAATACGTTCTGGGTTGGGATTGGATGGCTCTTATAAGGTGACTATGTTTGTTACTTTGATCGTGGTTAACTTTTTCCATAATGATATTGTTATTTCTAGTTTCTTGTTGGAAAATGAGTGACAGTAGATGCGTATTGATAAGAAATTATTTGAAATTTTTCCTGCAGAACCAAAATGAGACAGGTGTCTACAGATATTTGGGACATATTTTTAGTGAATAGTGTCAGTGTGATAAATCATTGAGAGATCAGTTATACAGTGGAGAATTAGTCGGTTGAAAATGGGTCACAGGTATAAGAATAATTCTTATGTAGTTTTTTTTTTTTTTTTTTTGATATGTAATGCAATTCTTATTGATATCAAAAAGATGGGGTTACCCAAGTATACACGGAATATACAATAGGGGACCATACAATCAATCATACAAAGTATATGAATCTATCAAATCAATAACAGAACATAAAGATAGACTAGGCAAAATTGATATCCAATCCAACAAATTTCTAATGATAATGATTTTGAGATCAGGCATAGTTCTCTCTGTGTCCTCAAACACCGATTTTCCTCTCTCCATATACACCACATCAAAGATTGTGGGGCAGCCATCCACAAATGACCATTCGAAGACTGCCTTCTTATGTAGTTTATGCAGCTTATTCATGGCAGTTCTGTGTTTGAGAGAAAAAGAGGAATTATGAGAACAAATGTAAGGGTGTCTTGGTAACAAAATGGACCAATGCATTAGGTGAACTGCTGGCGGTAAGTTTTGAGATTAGATTAGTAAGGAATTTAAAGGGACACAAAATCTTGTTAACTAAGTTTGACCTGGAAGAACAAAATATAGACATACAATTTACAGTGGATTCATCAAATACAGATAATGTTTTATCCTTTGAAATTCCGAGCTTTTTTAAATTTCATGGATCCTTATATGAGTGGATATCAGCTTCAGGACAGTTTTTCATTTCTAATTTAGATGCTTGATCTTTGTAATTTTCATTAATAAGTTGTTGTATGTCTTGCATACTTCCTTGTAAATGGGTTGCACCTCTGCTATTTAATATATTATTTACTGAAAAAAAGGGGTTTTGAAATGGAAAGTTACATGATGCCGAACTTCTATATGCATCCTCCCATGATAAAGGAAGGGAAATTCCACGGACATTCACTTCTTATTGTGTTTTTTGCATTTAAGAATGTGTTTTTTTCTTATTGTAACCTATCCATATGTTCTCTTGATAGTTGAATGAACCATATATTCGTAGAATATATCGAAGCAAAATAATTCTGTTTCTAAGTACTTGACATTTGTACGATTACAGGGATAGGAACACTGGCATATGGGATGAGGGGTCTGTATCAAGAACTGGGGTGAGCTGTATTGCATAACTTCCCTCCATAACAATAGATATGTGATACACTATCATGTTAATGATATTTGGAACTTTTAAATGCATGCACTAGTGTAAACATTAATAGTGCCCTCATAAGCTATAGATATGCATGGTTATGAAACATGTAGTATAGATTTCTTCTGTTGTTCCTTATAAACTTTTATTCGTAGTCATGCCATTCTTTCTGAATTAGTATTTCAATATTTAATGGTGCTATTGTTTTGTCGGGAGAATTGTTCTGTGCATTTTGTAATCAGATAATTCAGATACTGATGCTCTATTATTTGATGCAGCCAGTGAAAATAATTGATCCCCACTTGGTTTCATCGTTTTTTTGACGATTACAAGAGGGTGTATTTGCATGCTACAACAGAGTTAGAAAATAGAAGTGCCTGGGTTGCTGAGTGTTCTTTGAATATCCAAGTAACAACTGGAGTCGAGGGAAACATTTGTTTAGTATAGCATCTTCTGACTCAACACTTGTCATTCCCTGCAGGATCACATATGCAATATATATTTCCTGAGGTCAGTGATAACATTCATTCTTATGAGAATTTTGAGAAGAATAGTCTTCTTTCAGCTTGCCTCTTTCTTAAGCAATTCAAAGTTTAAGATACTCTTCTTTTACTAAGAAGTTACCAACAATTAAGAGTAAACTTCATAGTATCTCTAGAAAAATATTAAGTCTTTGCCCCATTGGATTGCTCCCACATGGAAATTCAAAAAACAAGATTAGACCGGCTTGGGGTTAATGTTTAGGAACTAGGCTGTGCGAGCTATCTACATCCTTCTTCCCAATTGAGGTGAAGAAGACTGGTCGACTTATTCTAGCATGTTATGCAACCTTTAATATTTATCATAGAAGTCTGATTATTAATAACCTTGTCTCTTTTGGTGTTAATACATTCCTTCTAATGCTTCTGACACTTGGTATACCCTCACTTTTTTACTCAAGTACTTATTCTTCTTTTTTCAGCTAAAGGATTGCTTTTGTTTTTACTCATTAAATATGCTATTAGGTCTTATCTATTTGATGTATAGAATTTACTGTGGTGATGATGGTTCCCCTTGTTTTATATATATATATATATATAAAGGGGGAGTGAGACAGAGAGAGAGAGAGAGAGGTGTTCTTGTTACACCTGGTGTAATTCCACAAGAGTTACACCTTTTTTATAGCCATTGAAAAAGACACCACTTAACATGTCATTAGTATAGAGTTATTAATTGCCACATTAGCTAACTTTCCTTAAAAACTCACCCACCTTCACTGTACCTAACACTTAATCTTTTTCCTTTAGAAAAAAAATTAAACAAGGAAAATGATATTTTCATAATATTGTTCATACTTCCATAACTTTCTCTCACATATTGAATTTATCGTAGATTTTGCGATTGAGGGAGGTTATTACAAAAATAATAAAAAGAAATTAGAAAATTAGTAATTATTTAGTAATCCATTAATGATGATCCCTCCCCCCACTGTCTCTGATCATAACAGTACTAGTTAGTCAATCTCATTCTATGGAATTTGTAACATGGGATCCTTACTAAGGCAGAGCACTTTTGCACATTTAATAATGCGTGTCCATGTAGTAAATCGTGAAAAGAAATAAAAGAAATAAGAGAGAAATTTATCAAAATTAAACACAGAATCACATCATCAACAAAGTCTTGACCAAGTAACAATTATTAGCTACAATTTTCAGTATCCAAAGAGGATAAACACAACAAAATTAAATAGGGACACAAGTGCAACTCAGGTTGACTTAAGGTTTTATTTTATTTTATTTTTGTAATAACCTTCCTCAATAGCAAAATCTACCAGAAATTCAATATGTGAGAGATAGTTATTGATATTGTACATTAACATTAAAGAAAGGTGAAACCATAAAAGACTCCCTCCTCCCCCAAGTTAAAAAATTGCATACTATGCCCAAGGAATATAGCCTTAATTACTTATCCGTGCCTTGAATTATCCAAAATGGTATCTAGAGATGTGTAATATCTGATTACTGAGCATTTGGAGCATCCCATTATTATGGATTCAAATATCCTCAATTCTCATTAGGAGGTCGAACCAAGGACCTAGGGAAGTTGG